>NW_016161471.1:0-27194 GCF_001687245.7 Rhagoletis zephyria
AGAAGTAAATTAACAAAATAGTAAGAACGGTGCTGACTTCGGCTATGCCACCATGAATATGAGAAAATTTTACTTCAACCGATTTCTGCATTTCCAGTTAGCTGTTTGGTAGCTAAACAATATTTTTACCCCCAGAAGTGTGACTTTATATTTTTAACGAAATCCGTTCGATTCGAAAAAGAACGTCTTACATACGAACATACAGTAAACTACAAATTAAGTATTGTTGATAAATTTGTGAATCATATAGCTGTAGTGTAAGTGCTTGTTACAACAAGCACTTGATAATCAGAGACGAATGCGCTTATATCCATGAAAAATATGCCCATGCCTGCAGCAGACTGCTTAGGCAAGCCTTAGGTAACAATAGGTCTGAAAGCGAATGGGCAAGGAGGAGGAAGAAGTAGCTTTGATAACTATTTATTTGACTGCAGGCATTCGGACTACTGCAATATAAACACAAACATACATACCCATTTTTACGTTCATATGACGCAAGCTGCCACATAATGATCTACCTTTATACCTCTGCCTCAGTTTTTGTTTCGTCGACTTATCTTTTATTTGATCTTCACCATTTAATAAGGTAGCAGCCGAATAAATGCTTGGCATTGCACAGTGTTAGACGTATTTAATCCAGGTGTAAATTGTTATTAACTAATAAAAAAAGTGTTGAAAACTCCATACAGTTTGACTCATTTTACGCACTAAAAAGAGGAGTACCTGCTTGGTATAGTTCAAAATATTTTTTGTTCGCTTAAAGTTAAATTTAAAGTAAGCTTCAAAAGAACGGAACTCTTCCCAGCCCTCTTTCTCATTAACTTTTATTACCGTGGCCAGACGTACTGATTTTAGTAGTACAGTACGGATTTTTCAACTCACGTTCTGCTTTCGTTCATTTCTTTAACCAGTACGCCAATGTCCTGATTTTTCAATTTTTTTTACTGATTTGTACTGTATTTTAATTTGTGAGCATACAAATTTGTAATAGCGGTCTTCCCACCGTACTTAGTGCTCGGTAAGTCGGTTTTTGGTGATTGTTTCCCATGTATTTAGTTTGTGTAATGTCATCTTACACAAACAAAATAATTTAGTTTTTTTTAAGCTTTTTACACAACATTGGAAATTCGTTAAACGGGTATTGTAAAAAGTAAGAAGAAAATAATTATAGTTGACATGTTTCAGGTAATGTTTGATATATGCAAACAATTGATACAACAAATCGTTTTAGGGGCATATCGCCGAGGCGTAACCTACCATTTGCGATTAAATCATNACTGATTTGTACTGTATTTTAATTTGTGAGCATACAAATTTGTAATAGCGGTCTTCCCACCGTACTTAGTACTCGGTAAGTCGGTTTTTGGTGATTGTTTCCCATGTATTTAGTTTGTGTAATGTTATCTTACACAAACAAAATAATTTAGTTTTTTTTTTTAACCTTTTTACACAACATTGGAAATTCGTAAAACGGGTATTGTAAAAAGTAAGAAGAAAATAATTATAGTTGACATGTTTCAGGTAATGTTTGATATATGCAAACAATTGATACAACAATTTTTTAGGGGCATATCGCCGAGGCGTAACCTACCATTTGCGATTAAATCATGGACTATAAACTATTTAACCTTCATAAGATTTTCAGAATTACTGACGATAAAGTTCATTGGTTCAAATTTGACCCATGCAGTAAAATTCTGTTATCGAAAATGATTTAACTTACTACTAAAGTGTGATATTAATTGTTTATTTATTTTCGATACAACTACTAAGTAAAGCTTATAATTTTATAAATATTTATTTAAAATTTTGTCGATTTTATAAAACTGGTGCAAGGAAAATACACCTACATATGTACTTATGTATGTATGTAAGCGAAATAAATAAAAAATAATAATGATATCTAATACGAGTTTGAAATCAATTTAAATTCAGGTCAAATTCGAAATTAAATCAAGTATTTAATTGCTACATTAGTTACTTAAAACAATCGTTTACAATGGTGATTACATACAAACTTTTTGCAAGTAATTAGGACATACCTAATCCTAATCCCACGTTATCTGGATCCCTCCGATATGGATGAAGTAGAGAAAATTGTGCTAATTGGTAACACTTTTAGTTTTGTGGGTGTTGGTTGATTTTGGAACAAAAAATTACACAGAAGATAGTATAAGGATCAAGAGTTGATCGTATTTGCATCAATACCAATACCAATATACATTAATCATTTTGATTTTTTTTATAACAAATGTCAGCGTTTAGAAAACATTCTCGTTCCAACCAATATGTATTAGCAGATGCGACTTTTAATTGAATTATCAGATAGCATATTCTGTGTTATCTTTACTTTCCGAACAAGATTTTTCCTTATTTAATACATTTAAATACTACTAGCCTTTATTTTTCTCTAAGATATTTGCATCACGCATTTTATTCCTGCCGAGTTTACTTTACTAGTATAACAACATTGCACTAAACCTGAAAGAAGTATTTGCATATAGTTCGATAATATTTTACGTTTACATGCAAATCAATAAGCGGATCCCCGATATAATCAAAGTGGAAGATCGACCTAACTCGGTAGCCAGTTCGAAAACGTTCTACCTAAGAAAACTTTTCAAGAACACCCTATTTCTGAATTTGGTTTGAAAAAGACCTATCTCAGCTGCCGATTCGAAAACGCCCTGTATAAGCATATTTACAAAGTATTTTCATTTGAGATAGGGCGTTCTTGAAAAATTTTCTGAGATAGAGCGTTTTCGAACTGACTGTCGATATAGGTAGATCTTCCATTAGGATGCCGATTTATAAAGAGCAATAAGAGGGAAAGAGGCAAATTAACTGGTGCCAAAGGAACAGAAAAGCGTCGATATCATTATTGAGCAAAATATTACCCTCGGCCATACAAAAAACTGGGTTATTTATAATGGATCAAATTTGACCCGGAGATCTTATGTGTGAAAAAAATTATAATTAGAAATATAATAAATATATAAGACATAGATTATAAGTATCACTTTAGTTTCCAAATGGTATAAATGTAATATAATATCAAAAGTAATGACTCCTAATATTCTGAGGAAAAATGGTTTTCTTCCTGAAATGGGTCAAATTTGGCTCAAAGACCATATGAAGATTGTAAAGACGGCTGACATTTATTGTCGAGTTATGTTAGTTATCTCGGAAATATGTTTAGTAACAGCAAATTTACAAATATGCCTACAGCATATAATTATTTTTTCTCAATTTACTGACATTTTAAAAAGTTTTGCATACAAGACTTCGAGCCAGTTGAAAAAAGTAATCCATGAAGAAACACGAATGAAGTGTTTAAATAGCGGTTCGTTTACACAGTTTGAAAAAATATGTAATTTTTTCAATACTACATATATTCAAACGATGCAACTGAGAGGCAAATTTGCCAATTGTGAATGCCCTCTGTGAGTGTATATCCTTCTAATAATAATTATAATAGATTGGCGCTTACACATATGTTAGTATTTGGCCGAGCTTCTCCCCCAATTTGTGGCGTGCGCCTTGATGTTGTCACACAAAGCGGAGGGACCTACAGTTTTACGCCGACTCCGAACGGCGATTGTATTTTTATGAGAAGCGGTTTTTCATGGCAGAAATACACTTGGAGGCTGATAAGAAAAAACCTTTTTTATAAATTTGCGTTGTTGCTTTGACCAGAGATTGAACCCAGGCGTTGCGGAGTGGAAGCGCGCACTGCTTACCACTACACCGCAGCGGTCGCCGTTGCATATCTTTCTAACCGAGGCTAATCCATACAGTCAGTATAAAGTCTGTCAAACCATTTACCACCCCGGATGAAGCCGTGGATGTTCGATATTTTCACCTCCGCACGTTTGAGATACATACGTAAGTAGATGGTAGTATTAGGCATAAATTTTGATTATTGATTTTGAGTTCCTTAAATTTCAAACAAGGATCCGTGAAGTGAGAAATATTTAAATGAAAAAAAGTTGCACAAAAAACAGATATGTCATTTATGAGCTGTTCAACCGAAAGCGTAACCGCAGTGCCTTACAATTAGGCCAGCTTCATACAACAAATATTTAAGGCAATAATTCAGATGGTATTGCCCACTGCATTCTAGAAAAGGGCTTATGCAAGTGCTTTTTACTTATTTTATTCTACTAGTTACATACATATATACATAAAGTCGTACTTTTTTACAAAAGTATCAATATGTATTTTTTTCATGTAGTCGATAGCAGCGACTTCACTTCACTGAACGGTTGAAGATCCTTGATTAACATTGATGAAACAGCTTGATCTATTTCACTTTTACGTCGACTTTTATTGTCATAGCTGTATATATGTATGTACACTGAGAAAATGCTGCAGGTAAAACGCAAAAAAAAAAGAAATTATAAAGAAAAAATTTTGATGACAATAACATTTTAAACAAAACTAAAACTTATATATTTGCATCCACATTATATTTTTAACACAAGGCTCGAATGTTTTAAAAGTAGACTAACATGTAATTTTTATCATATCAAAACGGATTGTAATACTTCACAGATGAAAAGGACAATGTAAGAGCCCCAGTTGTAGTCTGCCAGTTACGTTTTGAAGCCAGAAATAATGAGCAGCGCCACAGGTGCTCCCACAGTTTGCCTGTATTGCCAATAGATTTACTTTTTTTTAACAAATCGCTTAAATCCAGACGTAGTTTTTCATTTCTCGTTTTTTGGCGATATGAGAGCTACCAATTCATCACTACCATACCGATGGTATCGCCGATCATTTTCCACCTCTACTTTCCAAATATTCACGTAAATTATTATTTTATTTCCCCTGTACATTGATTGGCTCTCCTAAACTGGCCATAGGTCTTTGGAAATGCTTAGAATTAGTTTTTAATTTAAAATGCCTTCGATTCGGTAGTTAGTTAAATGAGCAAAATGAGCGTCTAACCAAGTAAGTATGTATGTAGTTGCAAAGTGTTAGAGTACCGAAAATATGTATGAATGTATTTAAATATATACCTAATAATTTACATACATGCATACATATGTATATATGTACATGTACATATGTACATACATACCTGACCCTACATGACGAATAAGTGGTAAAAGCAACAAGCTGAGTAATTAACCTAAAATCGGCTGATCTGCGACGAACGCTTCGGAACAGATTGGTGCAAGCAGAGCGCCGAAATTTGGCCAAAAAACACCCGCTGCCACAGCTACAGGGAGTTTACTAAGCAAAACGGCAACAACAATAATACGAGTAGCTACAAGAAATCTATCATCGAAACGGAAAGCGTAGAAGTGCAACCATTCAGCATATTTGTTGCGGATGCTGTGGATTCGTTTGCGGTTGGTGGCATGGCGGGCGGTGACTTCATGTTGAACACGGTGAAATGCCGTAATGATGATGTACTCTTGTCATGTTCATCAGCAACATGACGATATTGTTTCTTAGCTATAAAAGAAGTGCACTGCGCCACAGTTCATCAGTTCAAAGCAAAGCTTCAAGCAAATCAAACAACTTCAGTCACAACAACCACAACTATCCCCAAGAAAACCCTAAGCAACGAAATGCGTGGATTCATTGTAAGCATTTATTCAGACGATTACTTAAAGGAGCTCATCTCATTTCGTCAAGCAATAATTTTAATAATTCTCTTTTTACGCCCGCAGGTTTTGTGCTTGTCCGCCGTGGCCGTCGCCGCGCCGCAAGGCTACAACTATAACCAAGGTTCCGCTGGTGGTAGCTCCGGCGCTGCTGGTCTCATCTCTCAGGGACAGGGTTCTTATACACAGTTTGGCCAGTCTTCCGGCGCAGGCGGTGCTTTCTTCCAAGGCGGAAATGTAGCTGCTGGTGGCGGTGGCGGTGCCGGTTTCTTCAGTCACGGTGGTGGCGCTGTGGCGCAACAACAACAAGCCATCATTTCGAAACGTTTCTTCATCCACACTGCGCCCGAAGAAAACGATGAACAATACCAGGAGAAACACATCACCATCGGTGCACCACGCAAGAACTACAATGTTGTGTTCATCAAATCGCCACACCGCTCGCACAAGAAGGCTTCGATCAAGATCACGCCCGCCACCAACGAGGAGAAGACTGTCATCTATGTGCTCAACAAGAAGACCGACGGCACCGAAATCGATGCCCAAGTGCTGGAACAGCCCTCAGTCACCACCAAGCCCGAAGTTTTCTTCATCAAGTACAAGACCGCCGAGGAAGCCCAACATGCCCAACAGGAAATCCAAGCGCAATACGATGCGCTCGGCGGCAGCAGCCAGGTCACCGACGAGGGAGTCGCTCCAGTCAGCTCTGTTATTGGGTCTTTGGGCGGCGGCGATGCTGCTGGAGCTGGTGCAAGCGCTGGCGCAGGTGCTGGCGTTGGTTTCGGTGCTGGTATTGGCGGCGGTATCATCGGCGGACATGGCGCTAGCAATGCTTACTTGCCACCCAATTTCAAATAAGCTGAGATAGTTGTTGTTTTGTTGATTAGTTAGCACTGTTTTTGTTATGTTCGTAGTTGTCATTAGCTTTGCGTTTGTACTCTATACTACGTAAGGAATTGTTAAATTTGATTTTCTTTTATTACGCTTTGCGTTGTGAAGACTTTTTGTTTGTCATTGCGAAGCTAAGAAATAAAGAAATTTTTGTAAATATTAAAACTAAAAATTTCTTGCAAATCACTCCCGTTGCGTTGCGCACCAGTAAGTAGTGACCCAATCGCGCAACAAATAATAGTTTTAGCCATCTGTGTGTTTCACACAGTATTACCACAGCACACATTAGCCTCGAGCGGCAGCTTTGACCGCCTCCAACTCAACACTCAGTTGGTTAGCTTTATTTGAGCTGTTGTTGTTGGATGCTCTCTCCCCTTCACTACCGTTTTCCTTAGCTGTTTTTTATTTGTCTTCGCATGCAACGCGCACGTCAATCATCCGCGGTCAGTTATATGAGCAACAAACAAGAAAAAAAAACACCCATGTTAACAATGCACCATATGTGCTCAGCTTTTTCCCTTTTCACTTTTTTCTTTCACAGCTAAGTGAAGAAAAAAATTAATTATTTGTTACGAAAAGCAATAATGACAGCTTAAAATTAATTTATTATTTTGCAGCGCAACAAAATGTGTGCTGAGGTCAGCCGGTACCAATAGGGGATTATAATTTCTTCGACAACTAAGCAAAATACTTGCTTGGAGCATACAATAGCGATTACAAGTGGGTTACAGTAAAAAAAAAGACTAGTTGTTTTGTGCTTTTCACATCTTATTGTGGTTAACATAGACGCTGAAGTCTCTATTGCAAGACAACTAAAAATTGGGACACTGGGTAGGTAGGTAAGTAGTAGAGGTTTGCATAAGTGGTTTTGAAAGGGCGTTCAAAATATTTGCTTATGCTTGCTCTGCTTCCCTTCCTCACAGCTTTCAAACACTGCCGGAGCACAGTGAGTCCGAAATCCAAAAGTAATCTTGCTGTGCACTGTAGGGCGCCTCTTCGCACTCATGGCAACTCTAGAAGGTTCTCATCTAATGTTCTAGTTCCCGGGTATCCGAGTATTTTACAATCTGAGTATACTGGTAATGACCCGGTAAACGGTTCAAATGTGAAGGACATTTTAATAGAGACATATGTATATTTCAGCAGAGCTGCCACCCGGTTTGAAATTAAAATGTTTTGATGAAATAGTTGTGGATGCTGTATTCAATAAAATATATTTTTTTTACAATTTTTATCAAAGTATACATATTTTTACAG
Source organism: Rhagoletis zephyria (assembly GCF_001687245.7). Lineage (NCBI taxonomy): Eukaryota > Metazoa > Arthropoda > Insecta > Diptera > Tephritidae > Rhagoletis > Rhagoletis zephyria. The sequence goes on from NW_016161471.1 coordinate 7,764, forward strand.
AGTTGCCAAGCGTAAAAAAAATTAAAGATATTTAAGATAATTTAATTTAGCTGTATATTTTAGTAGAGTTNAATTGATCGAAATTCAAGAACTTTCGACATTTCGACGTAGTTAATCGTTCTAAAGAAATGATATATAATTATTAAAAAGTATGAGCACAATTTCGAAAAATTTCTACGTTAACCAATTCAAGCGCTGAGTAAGAAAGAATATTTTCAATTGTAAATGGTGTTTCATATAAAAAGGGGAACAAATTATCTGGTGAAATGTTAAATAGCACCAAAAAATCATATCGTCATTTAAAGTTACCTTAATATTATAGAAAATAGTTTGTTCAAAATCTCACTGAAGCTAATTTATGAATGTAGTAGATGTTTTTAAATTATTTTATACCCTGGGTTCAACCCCCCGGGCAAAGCAACATCGCAAAAAAATGTAGAAAAAAGGTTTTTTCTTAACAGCGGTCGCCCTTCGGCAGGCAATTGCAAACCTCCGAGTGTATTCCTGCCATGAAAAACAGCTTCTCATAAAAATACAATCGCCGCTCGGAGTCGGCGTAAAACTGCAGGTCCCTCCGCTTTGTGTGACAACATCAAAGCGCACGCCACAAATTGGAGGAGAAGCTCGGCCAAACACTGACATGTGTAAGCGCCAATCTATTATTATTATTATTATTTTTATAATTATTATTATTATTTTTATTATTATTATTATTATTATTATTATTATTATTATTTTTATTATATATACCAACATCACTTAAAACTGGTTATTGGGCATTTAATTTTTATGAGCTGCTAAAGGCTTCAAAATACCGAACAACCAATACTGGACAAATTCAGGAGATTAAAAGAAATACTAGTAATATTTTTCGTTTTTGCAAATTGATAAACAGCTTCCCTGAAGATGACGCGGAAACCCATCGAAAGGCGGAGGAGAAAAAATAAACTTCGTTTTTATTTTCAAACACCGGCCGAAAAGCTCCAAATGCAAATACACAAATAAATTTACTCCATTAGTCCAAGAAAAAAGAATCAAGAAATACAGAACATTTGGCGTCCCGTATAAAATAAATCAATTTCCAGGACAATAGACGAAAAGACAGGACAGGTCTCCGTGAATTTACTATAACATATCGTGAGAGAGTAATTTTCACAATGCAAAAACCCACATGCACATTTCAATTNTATTATTATTATTTTTATTATTATTATTATTATTATTATTATTATTATTATTTTTATTATATATACCAACATCACTTAAAACTGGTTATTGGGCATTTAATTTTTATGAGCTGCTAAAGGCTTCAAAATACCGAACAACCAATACTGGACAAATTCAGGAGATTAAAAGAAATACTAGTAATATTTTTTGTTTTTGCAAATTGATAAACAGCTTCCCTGAAGATGACGCGGAAACGCATCGAAAGACGGAGGAGAAAAAATAAACTTCGTTTTTATTTTCAAACACCGGCCGAAAAGCTCCAAATGCAAATACACAAATAAATTTACTCCATTAGTCCAAGAAAAAAGAATCAAGAAATACAGAACATTTGGCGTCCCGTATAAAATAAATCAATTTCCAGGACAATAGACGAAAAGACAGGACAGGTCTCCGTGAATTTACTATAACATATCGTGAGAGAGTAATTTTCACAATGCAAAAACCCACATGCACATTTCAATTCTTTCCCCCATCGTCGTCATCCTACACCAATAACATATTATATGCATATACATACATACGTTATTGAGGTCAAACGCAAATCAAAGTTACAGGTTACATGTATCGAATTTCACTAAGTTGTTTGGTATACCCTAATATAAATATGTACATATAAGAGTATGTATGTACATATAAAGTTTACGCGTGTACGCGTTTGAAGAAAAACGTATTATATTTATGAGTGTACACTGAAGGGAAAAAATATTAAAATCAATCAGAAACGTAGTTGATTTTACCATATCCGGTACGGCATAGATAAATCTGGTAGCCTCATTGAGAAAAACCAGATGCTTACACTTTTGATAGATATCTTTGCAAATAGTTCAATATTAGTNAAAATCAATCAGAAACGTAGTTGATTTTACCATATCCGGTACGGCATAGATAAATCTGGTAGCCTCATTGAGAAAAAACAGATGCTTACACTTTTGATAGATATCTTTGCAAATAGTTCAATATTAGTTGAAAAATCATCTAACTCTGCAAAAGAAACATACTGACTTTGCATTGATTTAAGCCAAATTAATTTTAAAATAGTTGAAATCAAATGGAAAGTCGGACAATCAACATGCTGCTTGCACACAATTCAAACTGAACATTTGAAAGCGCACTTACATGTTGTGCCTGTAGCTGAGTGAGCAAAGTTGCATGCTATAAGTAGTTGCGACCAAGAGTGTCCAGGTTCAAATCTCATTAGGCGGAACATTTAATTTTAAGCCAAATTAACTTTAAAGTAGTTGAAATCAAATGTAGAGTCAGATAATTGACTGATGCCTAGGCCATCCGTACCCGGTACGGAAAGAAACACCACAACTACATAGTTGAATATCTGACTTTCTTCCTTCGAACGAACTATTGGCTTTGACATGGCGATATCCTAGGCATCAGACAGTTATCCGTCTCTGAATTTAATTTCAACTACTTTAAAATGCATGTGGCTTAAGGCACTTCAAATTCAGAATGCTTCTTTTGCAGATGTCTTTTCATGTTGAAGTAGTTAATTGCCCACAGTTAGATGATTTTTCTACCAATATTGAATTATTCGCAAAGATATGTTTCAAAAGTGTAAGCATTTGGTTTAGCCCAATTAGGCTGCTAGGTAATTATACAACAATTTGAAGTTCGTTGCTACATAAGTAGAAATAAATAAATTTTTCTGAGGTAATCCGTTGAGCTAACTATACCGTACTGGGTATGTACACTAATATATATATACTCAGATGTGGACATTCAAAAACGTGCGTGCTAAATTTTGGTATGAAAATATTATTTTTAAATACGAACAATTTTAAATGATTATCAAAAATAAAGTATTAATTTTTACTATGCATTATTTCCCTCAGTGTGGGCATGAGAAAACAGTTGAAACTATGACTTTCTAAAGTTCATTAATTTTTACCAACTGGTTTTGCCAACGGCCTATTTAATTAAATAACTTTCTTAATTAGCTATAATTATTTCCGCTTAATGGTATCATGAAGTGCCAATGATTGCCAATTTTGGAGGATATATTGCTATTACATATTTACAATGTAAATTGCGCGTACAATTTATATCCATAGTAGATACATATAAATATATCAACCGTTTGTTGGAAAAGCACAACCACAAATTTTATTTAGGTAAGTTTAGTTAGTTATACCGAAATGGCAGCCCGTCTTTCGCATACAGGTTTTTTGACGTAGAAAACGTCTTACGATTCGATATGGACGCTATGCTCAAATGTTGTAGTTGTAATTTTTAGAGCTTCACGAAAACGTTTATTGCACGAGAACTAGAGAAGCGATTTCAAAGAAAAGTATGGCGTTTCAAAGATAAAATTCCAGACCTATCGACGGATACATTTCTCTAGGCAATCGATTCGATGTCTGTCTAAGAAACAATGGAAAATATTGGCTTATTTTTTTGTATTTTTTGAGCCTTTATGGCGCTCTAGCAACTTATGATTTGCAGGTATGACTTTGACTTAGGTTCTTTGGAGTAATAAAAATATTATTGTGTACAAATTTTATATAAGTTCAACAAACATCAGTGATCTTAGAGCAAACATTTTTTTTTGGAAAAATTTGCATTTGTTTATTACCAAAATTCTCAAAAACCGCTCGAATATGTTTTATTTTTATATTTTTTTGTTTTAAATCAAAAATTCAGGTGTTTTCCCTTCGTTTGGTATANGGCAAACATTTTTTTTTGGAAAAATTTGCATTTGTTTATTACCAAAATTCTCAAAAACCGCTCGAATATGTTTTATTTTTATTTTTTTTTGTTTTAAATCAAAAATTCAGGTGTTTTCCCTTCGTTTGGTATATGGGAAGTATTGGTTGATATCTTCCAAGTATGTTTATTTGATTCAAATATATGGGCATAAATGAGTTTCCATACAAAATCACTTAGTCATCATTTTGCAAACACGTGCATGCGATGAAAGTGAGCGAAGGAGACACAAAGAATGTGTGTGTCAGTATTTCGGATTTTGTGTAACAGATGGCGCAATATTTATAGCCTAATCACAGCGTATGTATGTAAATATATTCATACGTACCAATGTTGATTGCAATTAGTGTAGATCTGTATTTCTTTTAGTAATCTATGTATGTACTTCATATGACATTGGCACATCTCAGGAAAATTGCTTTACTATTTCGATTACGTTAAATTTTCTGTAAAGCCGAAGAAATTATCCCTTTCTGTTTACGATTATTAACAATTTTCCATAACAAAGAGTCATTATCCCCACTATTTAGTTATGTAGCTATTTTCCACGATAAATAATTACGCTTGAGGCAATTAACAGTGGAGCCCACAAATTAAACTGTCGACAACCAATCAAAACAATTTAAAATCCAATCAATTTCACTCATTCCAGCACCGTTCTAACAGTGTCCTGCGCTCAGCAACTAAATATTGCAATTTTTAATTTGAAATTCGATTTGTTTACGCCGTCGTTCTGTAGCAAACAAAACAAGTAATTATCACATCAAATGTGACAATTAATTATTCGATAATTGTCTGTATTTAGCAACATTCAATTCAAAATTTGTCCACAGTACGTGCGATGGTAACAAAACGTATTCGCGCATAGCAAACAAATAAATAATAGAAAGTAAAAGTACTTGCAGTTAACACAAACAAAACTCTAGCGACACAGGCACAAACTGTCTAAAGTGGCCATAGGTGATTCCCCTCTTTTAGTGCCGTTACGCGTCTCATAAACAGCAATGCCTGAAGATTTATTTAGGATACAACGCAATTGTCTGCGCCTAATGGGCCACCAAGACATCAGCGACAACAACGACTTGCCGCCCAGAGCAGAGCAAAAATCAAGACACTCGCTTTGCACTCGCCAATGTCAAATAATGAAGCATGCATTGTTGTTGCTCTTTATGATATCGGCACAATGGCCAATGATGGATTACATTATCTATCACATCGACGATTTACCGCTGGCGACGGCTTGTCTCAGCATCCTCTTCACCAATGTGCTGACGGTCATTAAGACCTCAACTTTTCTGGCCTACAAGCATGAATTTAATCAGCTTATGTTGGAGTTTGAGATGATGTACGATGAATGTGAGTATTTAGTTGGTGTAGCACAAGTAGACGCAGCTGTAATTAGAGTTACATACATGAATTTTACTTTTGACTTTTCTGCAGTGCACGAAGCGGACGCCAAGCGATTGTTAGTGGCGGCCAATGTCGGCGCAAAACGATTTGTCAAACTGTACTTTTATAGTGTCTCATGCACGGGTGTGTATTTCACAATCAATCCGCTGGTCGGCATGATTTGGGACAAGTTGCAGGGTAAATCGGTATTGCTGGAGCTACCGATGCCAATGAGGTACATATGTATACATATATAAAGAAAGATGGGATTGAATTTTTGAAACTATTGTTAGACGTAGACACTTATACAATTTAGACATATCGTTCAGATTTGGGGGATGCGTAGCTCTAAATTTTGAAAAAAACCCGAATTACAAAACCGCTGATAGACTTCTGAAATGCAGCCGATTTTTGATTCGGTCACAGGATTATAGCGGAATTTATTAGATACTTATGAATAGATCTGCTGACTAAAATCTCACCGTAATCCACCCGCTTCTTAGCATTTGGAGAACGAGAGTCCTCATACACGAATCGATGCCCATGAGATGTGTCGACATAGCACGGCACAGCATAGTACGATTATCGTACCAACCCAACCGCCCTCGGGGAAATGCCAGATATGATTTTAAGAGAGTACGAAAATATCTTAAAATACATAAAAAATCGTTTACTTCTTTTGACCTGATTGCATAATCGCCTGACGGTTATGACCATTTGGTCCCTAACTCCATTTAATTCTCCCCGCATCTACGCGCCAATTACTCGTACAATTAATACCATTCTTCTATTTTTCTCAGATTTCGCTTTGATTTCGAATCGACGCCAGGCTATCAACTCGCCTACGCCTATACGATTCTTATCACCATTGTAGTGGTGATTCATGCAACATCTGTGGACGGTCTGTTTGTTTCCTTCACCACAAATATGCGCGGCCATTTTCAAGCTTTGCAACATTTCATAGAGACAAATACATTCGACAAATCTGATGCGCTTCTACAGCAGGAACTTCGCGCCTATGTTCAGTACCATGTGCGACTGCTGTCGCTGGCCAAAAGCGTACAACGCATATTCAAGCCAATAATTTTCGGACAATTTCTGATGACCTCGCTGGAAGTTTGTGTCATCATTTATCAGCTGGTAACGGTGCGTTTGTCATATGGTTTTAATGCCAATTCGCTTCTATGTAACTTCTTTCTTTTTGCGCTCCTTTTTTATTCTATTTCCTTCCTCCTTTTCTATTTGCAGCACATGGGCGTTTTCATGGAAATGGTCGTTTATTGTACTTTTCTAAGCTCAATTTTGATGCAGTTGCTGATTTACTGTTACGGCGCTGAGTTTCTGAAAATTGAGGTACAAATTTTCCTTTTAATATATTTGAGAATCTATTCATTGCGCCAATATTAAATTCCGGAATTTATTATGCTTGTTCGCCATCGTTTGCAGAGCTCGGCCGTCGGTACGGCTGTCCAAATGTCGCAGTGGTATAATTTACCGCCTCGCCATCGTCATGTCCTGCGGCTCATTTTGCTTCGTTCGCAGCGTGAGATCATCATTAGGGCGGGCTTCTACGAGGCATCGCTGGCCAATTTTATGAGCGTAAGTTGTAGTTAGAAATATTTATGTGGCTTATGCACGTAATTTTGTGGTGCAGTTAGTGGATAATAAATATTTTATCTGCAGATTTTGAAGGCCGCCATGTCTTACATCACTTTCATACAGTCCATTGAGTAGCGCGAAAATTGGAAGCAGTTGAAATGTTCAGCACTAAACGAAAAACGCTACAATGTATACTTTATAAGGCTATTTATGTTAGGCAATTTAGATTTTTTCTTTTGCGAATTAGTTTTTGAAGAATATCTACTACAAAGATATTATAATTACACTAATGTAATTTCGCGCTATTTAGAAAGAATGTAAAAATAAAGTTAAAAATTATTAATTTATATCTTGAACATGATGTACCCGTAGTTGCGTATGTAATGTATACGCTCCGCAGCACCATGCACATTCATATAACATGTTAACTTGCTCGCCTTAATTTAAAAGTCATATTACACATTTAAAAGCGTGCCTATAAAAACTGCAAGTTTGGCAATAAAAATTGTAAAAATGGAATTTTAGTTTCTCAATGTAATATTTTTTTTTTCATTTGGCAAAAGGAAGATTTTCACCGTTAAGTTTTAAAATTTGGAAGTACCTTAAATTATTAAAATTAAAGCATCGTAACTTTAAACAAGTAAGAAAGTCTAAGTTCGGGCGGAGCCGAACATTAAATACCCGGCGCAAGTATTAAATATATGTTTTTTCACCCTTCCGAAACCTTCCGCTAGATGGTAAGCCGAGGTGTATCAATTTTGAGTAAATTAGCGTCCTTCAATTTCGAAATATTGAAGTTTCAAGCATTTCTTAAATTTACCGTTATATGAGAATCGGCCGTTATTTTAGTCCGATTTCAATAATTTTCAACGTTTTGCTTACACGTGGCAAGTACAATAACCATACCGAGTTTGGTACAAATTGGTAGAACGGTTACCGATATACTTATATGTGATCATAAGTGGGCGGTGCCACGCCCATTTTCCAAAATTTTACCATAAACGTATTTCTTGGTAAAGAATTGTTGCAAGCATCAATTTTGAATAAATTAGCTTCAATATTTAATGATTTATCGAAGATTTTGTATTTCTCTAAATTACCGTTATATGGGATGTGGGCGTGGTTATTGTCCGATTTTAAAAAGTTTCGGCGGTTTTTTATGCTGTACCAAGGCCAACAACTGTGCCAAGTTTGGAAGAAATTGGTGCAGCGGTTACCAAGATATACACATGTAACCATAAGTGGGCGTGGCTACGCCCATTTTCCAAAAATTTATAATATTCTTATTTTTCGTCTAAAAATTATTGTAAATATCAATTTTGAGTGAATTATCTTCAGTAGTTACTAAAATATCGCAGTTTTCGTATTTCTGGAAATTACCGTTATATGGGAAGTGGGCGTGGTTAAAGTCCGATTTCGCCCATTTTCAATACCAACCTACCTTGGATTAAGGGAAACCTACATACCAAATTTCGTTGAGATATCTCAATTTTTGCTCGAGTTATCGTGTACACGGACAGACGGACAGACGGACAGACGGACAGACGGACGGACAGACAGACATGGCTTAATCGATTTCTTTTTTCATCCTGATCATTTATGTATACATTTGTCTATATCTATCTCGATTCGTTTTGGCTGTTACAAACAACCGTTATGTGAACAAAATTAATATACCCTTGTGCACAAGTGCGCTCGGGTATAAAAAAGGCTACAAATTTGCTGCGACGATATTGTGCATAACATAACATAATGTAACATAACATAACATACCATAACATAACATAGCATAGCATAGCATACCGTACGATAACATAACATGCCGTAACATAACATAACATACATAACATAACATAGTATAAAATAACAGAGACTAGGATAAGATAACAACATAAAATAGTACAACATAGTATACCATATCACAACATAGCATAGAATAACAAAGCATTGAATAACATAGCATAGGATAACATAACATGCCGTAACATAACATAACATACATAACATAACATACCATTTCATTACATACAATAAGTTATTGTTAATAACATAACATATCTCATCCTTCAGTTGTATTTCCCTATATCTCTATCACTTTCTCTTTCTCTATTTTGACCTCTATAGCCCTTTTGTTTATCTCTATATTATATATATACATATATTTATCTTTATATTTTCGTTTTCATCTTTCCTGATCTTTATCTTCATGCGTTTCTTAATTTACATATTCACCCCCAACATTCCAATTATATTAAGTATTTAAATTTGCCTTCCTCTTTGTCTATATCTTTAGGTTTCTTTACCTTTATATTATACTATATTCTTTGCCTTTATGCCTTTATTTTTCTACATACTTAACTTTACCTACTTTTTTGTATGAACCATAATCTATACAAATATTATTCCTAAACTGCTGCTTTGCAATTTGTGCTTAATTCAAAATCAATATTAAAGCATACATTTAGGAGGCATTTCCGCCCAACCATGTACATGTATGGTATTTGGATTAGTGTCACTTTCAAATTGATTTTTGATCTTTATTTCAAACTGTTTTGAAATTTGAGTAACTCTCTGCGCATCAGCATCAAAATACCTTTCTAATGATATATAATTTTTTACACCTTAGAAGTATAGCTTAGCCGTAGAACGGGTGTAAAGAAAACATGTTTGCCTATTTATATATAAGATATATATATGTACGTAATTTGGCTACTTTCAATTGAACGTCTGAAAGATTGCTTAGTCTATCCTTATGGTAGGACTCTATACCAAGTAATTTCGTCATTATTATAAATACTTATACTTAAAACTTATAGCTGAATAAAGTGCTGAAAGTGTGAAAAGCAGTGTGAATTCTTTAAGCCATTTACTATCTTACAGCCTTGTCGCTAAATTGGTTGCATTGTGTAAATGCATACAGCACAAAAATTAAGCCGCACCTGCGACGACAACGTCATAACGACCAAATATTTTGAATGTAATATCGATTTAACAGTAGCGTCAGAAGATTGTGAACACATACATATGAAATATAATAAGTACTCATAGAACAAACTAAAAAAAACTTGTCAGTGCACTGAGGATTAGGAAAAGGGACGCCTGAGTGCTTAATAAAATTATGAAAAACTTACATCAATAAAATTTAAATTTAGCATGGAAACTGAAGCAAGAAAAATCGCCAGAGGAAGCGAAATAAGTTGTAGCCTGGAATCAGAGTCTGTTGTGGCAGATAATAGTAAAACATTGAATGAAATTGTTGATGAAAGCAGCCTAAGTACAAGAGACGAACTGCATGGGGTTGATAAGGAGGAAAATGTGACGAAAGAAGAAGAAGAAGAAGCAGAAAAAGAAGAAGGAATAATAATTGAAAAGAGATCAGAAGAAGAAGAACAACAAGAGAATGAAGAAGAAGAAACAGAAGTAAAAGGAGTGAAAGAAAAAGAAGAAGAAGCAGAAGAAGAAGAAAAAAGAGAGGAAGAAGAAAGCGTGGAAGAAGAAACCCAAACTGAAGTATTAAAGGAAGAAAAAGAAGAAGCAGCGGGAGAAGAGGGAGAACAGGAAGAAAATAAGGGAAATAAAAAAGAAAAGGAAGAAGAAGATAAACAGGAAGAAGAAGAATATAAGGAAGAAGAAGAAATACATTCCGAAGAAATAAAAGAAGGAGCAGATGAAAATGTAGGAAAACCAGATAAAGCCGCAGGAGTAGAGGAACATATAAAACAAGAAAATGGTGGGCAAAAAATAAAACCAGAATTAATAAAAAAAGAAGAAGAAGTTGAAAATGAGTCGGGAGAAGAGGAAGAACAAGAGAAACAAAAAGAAGAAGACAAGGAAGGCGAAGGAGAGAAAGAAAACGGAGAAGAAAATGAATGTCGGAAAGTCAAAGAATTACTGAAAGAAGAAGATCGAAACGAAGTAGAAATAAATGAAAAAGAAGGAGCTGAAGGCGAATGTAAAGAAGGAAACGAAGAGGACGCTGATATAATAGATAATCTTGAAAAGTGGCTCAGCGGAAACTCTAAAGAAGGGGAAGACATAAAAGAAGAGGGAGAAAAAGTAAAAGAAGAGGAAAAGGAAATTGAGAAAGAAGAAAAAGATGATGGTAAAACACAAGAATCAGTGGGAAAAGATGACGAGCAAAAGAAAGAAGTAGATAACGATGGAGTAGAAGGCGAAGAAGGAAACAAAGAGGCTGCTAATAGAATGAAAAGCCGTGATAGCATAAGCCAGGGGCCTATTATGGAAGAGCCTAAAGAAGGAAAAGAAGAAGCAGTAAAAGAAAAGAACAAAAAGTTTGAGGAGAAAGAAAAACAAGAAAATGAAAGGGTTGACGAAAAAGAAATTTATAAAATAGGAGAGAGAGAAATGGAAAAGGAGGAAATGGAAGTTTCAATTGGAGAGGATGAAGAACAAAAAGAAGCAGTAGAAGAGCAAGAAAAGGAAGCGGTGGGAGGAGAAGAAGGCAGCGAAGAGGCGGTTAACAGAACGGAAAACCATGGAAGTGTAAACCAGGCGCCAAGTCCCGAAGAGCCGCTTAGCAGGAACCTTAAAGCAGGAAATGAAGACGGACGAGTAGAAGAAGAAGGAAAAGAAGAAAGCGGAAGGGTTGAAGAGAAAGAAATTGGGAAAATAGAAGAGGACGAAGTGGCAGAATCTATTGGAGAGGACGAAGAACAAAAAGAAGATGTAGAAAGGCAAAAAAAGAAAGGAGCGGTAGAAAAGGAAGTGACTGCTAACGGAATGGAAAACCATGCAAGTGCAAACCAAGCGCCAAATCTAGAAGAGCCTTATTGCAATGATCCTACAGAAGGAGTTACCGCGGAAGAATGTGATGCAAGTGATGACAGTACTATTCCTCGTGACCCCGATTTTGATGTACGAATTGTTGAAGAGAAACAAAATAGTGTGTGCATCGACTGGACACCATCACCCGAAGCTGAAGTATACAAAATCGAAAAATTTCACCGCCGACGTGGCTGGGAACAAGTGGCTCGGTACGCATGAAACTGTGAAAACAAGGAATTTCTTTAATAGATGAAATACATTTTTTTTTCAGGGTTGGATACGCTCCAACCACCGTCAGTGATTTAGCTGAGAATTTCACATATCGGCTGCGCATCAAAGCACAACGCTTCTGTGAGGCGCGTGGTCTATTTGAAGACTACAAAATGTCGCCAGATTTCTTGGTATACTTTTTTTTGAACTTTGAAAATCTATAAAACTCTAAAGAATTTGCACTTCAAAAATTTCAGGTCACCACATTGTCGCCGCTGCCCACCACACTAAGTCTACACCGCGCTATTAAGAAAGGTCAGCAGTTTCTGGTGAAGCGCATTTTACGACGCCGACCCAGCCTATTGGAACACCCTGGGCCCAATGGCTATTTGCCGCTGGCGAATGCTATCATCGACGGTCAAAACAGCGTCATCGATGTGCTGCTGAGTCATGGCGGCAACGTGCAAATTGGCAATCCGCTTAATGCACGTACACCGCTGCAGGTGCGTGTATGCGAATTACAATAGTTTCACTGCAGGAAAATCCACTAATTTCGCATTGAAGCGCCTCAAGTACATTTGAACAGTGCTTAATTTGTGTTCATGTTTTTGAAGTGTTGGCTTCCTTGCAGGATTTTGGTAACACTGCAGCATTTGCAATAATCAGTTCACCTCGTTTAAGGCATAATTAATTTTGCACACCTCTATTTCTTCCATCACTCTACTCTTTGTCCGCCACTCCCTCTCCCTTCTCGCACGCAGCTTGCATTCTATTATGGCCGTTTGGCGGTGGCACGCATACTGCTAAATCGCAAGGCGCAACTTGAGGCAGTTGACATTAATGACATGACTGCTTGTCACTTTGCCATCGACGCTAATCAATTGGAGTTGCTCAGATTTGCGCTTGAGAATGGCGCCAACGTAAACGCAACAGACGCTTGCGGCTGGTCATTGCTGTCACGTGCAGGTGAGTCTCGCTTAAGCTCGGAGCGATTAAGTCAGGCTGTTACATCAAATTTGCATTTACATTTCATCGTTTATATGTAGTCGTAATGGGCTCGGATGTTTGTGTTTTGAAGCTGCTGTTGACACATGGTGCAGATCCTAAGTCGAAGGATAAGATGGGGAAGACTTGTGTGGATTTGGCGAAAATATACGAGAACACAGTTGCCACAGACTATTTAGCTAAAGCGTTGCGCTCAAAGTAATGGACTTGGCTATTAACTAAAGTTATTTGTAACCAAACGGAAGGTTAAAGTGGTTTTTAAAAAATTAATTGTTTACTTATATTAACTTTGTACAAGTGCACGACTTATCTACTCAATCCCGACCAATATGTCCCCGTTGGCGCAAAGCGGTAACCAACTCGTGTCCAGTCTTGGGTTACCGAAAAAAGCGCCACCATAAGCTGCGTATGCTAGCGGATGTCTCTCTCGGAACAAACAACGCGGTTCATAAACGTGTAACTTAGTCAAACAAAAACTAATTTAAATTAAAGATACAAAAATAAGCCTACAACGGGAACGCAGAAATCGGTGACTTAATGGCAAATGTCCAGGGCGTACTTAAATTATTTGCCGATTTCAAAGTCGCTTTCAACAGCACGAAAAGAAGTTGCGGCATAAAAGTTGTCTGAATTTGCTACCGCTGCGAAACTAATACGGCTAGGAAATATTAGTTTGGAAGTACCTCACCGAGCCGTTCGATACGAAATGAGGTTTCAGCCAGAGCGACCTCTTCAATCTGATGACGAAGAACATAATTAATAATAATAAGGATTGGTATTAGATAGTGTTTACTCATATACGATAAATCAAGACGAATTCATATAAGATGATGTTAACAGAGCAGCTAGATTTTCGCCTCGGTGGTTCTTAATGTAAAAGTTATGTATTTGTTGTTATTTGAATCGAACGAATTTAATTTTAAATTTAAAAAGCGAGCTTGTTACCAATTGCCGTAATCTCAAAAGGAAATTTTGATTCGAAATCGATTCGATCCCGGATACCGTGATTCACGCCCTATAAAAATTTAAAATTTTTTGACTAAAATTAGATGTGAACTTTCGTTTTTCAATCAAACACAAAACACGTATTGCAAACGAAAAATATTTATATAAACAGCTGGTACAGGTCAATTTCACTTTTAAATTGGTTATAGTCAGAGTTAGATTTTCGTATTTATTTTAGGTTTGGTGGATTACAAAATTAATATATATTGCGTTCAATACCTTTTCGTTCTTTCTGGAAAATATTGGTAGATTTTTAGCCTTTGTTTGTAAAAATGGTAGAAAATAAAATGCAGCTAAAAACCTGGTAAGTAAAATGTTGCAAGGAAAACGTAAACAAGTTGCACCAGTGTGACGTCATGCAAACAACGATTCTGTCAAATTCGTTAAGAGAGGAATAGCGGTCCGAGATCGGCGCAACCTTTGTATTCTCTCAATCGTGGGTAATTTTATAAGTAGAGTGCTCTCTTGTCGAACAAGAACACCCAATGGTACAAATGTGGCATAGAAGCAATCACAACTTCCAGTGAGGTGGATTTTTGAGTATTTGAGAGAGAGAGTGAGATTATGTGAGAAATTTACGGGCCTTTTTGCAGTGCCGAATAGTACAGATATTGGAGCCAAGAGCTCAATTAGGTTTACAACGATTTCAATATAGTGCAGCAAATTAAAATTAGGAGGCGCCGCTCGATTTGTGATGTCTCTGCGAATGGGCACAAACGCTGCAGGTCTGAAAGCCTCTAATTGAAGCCCAGCACGGTTGGAAATTTTCGACTAATTTTGTGCAAAAATGGCTGGAAGTCATTAACAAATCGAATAATATTTTTTTTTTTAATTCATAGAAAGAATTTTAGTAAAGGTTGTCTAGGGCTGTATTTTTATCAGCATAAGGAGAAATACAAATTTTTTTAACCCTAAGACTATAAGTAATATGTATTTGGTGACAAATTTCATATTTTAAAGCCAGAATAAAGGTTTTTGAGGTCGTTTTGGAATTCAAAATGGCTGACTCAATAGCGACTGCTGTAAAAAAAAAAAACAAATTATTATACCGGACAAATATTTTTCGACTTTCTCTATATGCTGATAAAAATACAACTTCTTAAAACAAAAAAAAAAATCCATTCGGTAAAAATTTACTATTCCAGCCGTTTTTAAACAAAATGTGGCAAGAACTTCCCTCTGTGCGATAGAAAGAAAAGGCGCAGGAGGATTTAGCTTATGGTAATTGACTCGGTTTTTCCAAACCGGTTTCAACATGATTTTTAGACGTCTGGATTTTTCGAATACCGGAAGCCGGATTTTTGTAATGGAATAAACCGAATTTTTAATTTGTTTATATAACGAATCTGAAAAGTCTTTATATTTATTTTATTGATAATGAAACTACAGAGAACATTTTTATAAATTTTATATCTGAAGACTGAAGTTTTTTTTTATTGTAGAATTTTTTTTAATGACGTGAGTAGGTATGTAAAGAGGTGGTTGGTGTCGGTGAGGCATCTTAAAGCATAGATAGACGGCAACGTTGATCCGGATTAATAAATTAAATAATGTAAAATTAAATAAAACAAAAGAAAATAAAATAAAGTAAAATAAAATATGTATGTACATAAATGTATGTATGTATGTAAAAAAAAAAAAAAAATAAATAATAAAATAAAATTTATGACTTCTGACTAACACTAAGTGTTGATATAGAGAAAATATAAGTATGTAAAATAAAACCGCGTTTTTCTTCATATAAAAATGGGGAACCAATTTTTTCAAATTGGCATTTTTCAAATAACTTGGAAACCGGTTTTATAAAAAAGGCGAATAATCGAACACCTTAAATTGGCTTCACTTGGCTTAAGTTGGCGCAGAAAAGAAAAACGACTGGCTTACTCTATTGGACGCCAATCCAGAATCTTCTCCAATTATATTTTATACTACGTGGTCATCCCTGGTAATGAGTTCAGTGATTTCTCAACCGATTTCAGCATCAAATTAAATTTCCGAAGCTGTTTGATGCTTATCAGAAAATATGGTATTGGTGCTATTTATTACTTGTTTCATGTTTTATAATAAATATGAATACTGAAATATACCACGAACAATAATAAACTACTAAAAAGCTTATCAGCAATGGGAGCAGATCGACGTAGAGGAAGCGAATCTTTCGCCGTTTGATTAGTTTGCTCTTGTAGATTAGCGCAGCAGCATGTCATCGGCGCGCTAACTTGGTTTGCATAGTGCCAACGTTTATAAATTACTAGCCCTTCTAATAACAAAATAGTGAAATTTTCACTTCAAAACTATAACCACTTTGAACATAAAATATACTGAACTGGCGAAGTTGTTCGTTGCAACTAAAAATTGTTAAAGTTTCTGACACAAATCCAATTCGGATTTTGCGCAAAGTGTTGACCAACGAATTGTGGTTTTGAAGCGGCAAAGTTTTCAGTGACTTGTGACGAAGAGTGAGCTACATATTTATTAACTATTTATGTGACATTGACAAGAAAGTTAGTTAGTTTTGTGGTTCATAGAAATGTTTGCGCTTGGCATGGACATGCATCGTGGCCATCGTCATCGTCATCAGCATAGTCGACGGCAATATTTCATGCTCCTCTTATCGCTGCTCGCGCTAGTTTTCAGTTTTGTATGCTTGCCAGTGAGCGCACAAGAGTACGAATATAATACTTATAGACATATTAGCAAAGTGCGTCAAAAGCAGCTTGAAAATCTTGCCACACGTCTACATGCATCCATCAACCACAACAGATTGCCATGCGAGAGCTTCTACGATTATGTTTGTAGTTACAACAATCCACTCTTCACGGTTTTGGGTGAGATGTGAATGACATATTTATACATACATACATAGGTACATATATATATGTTTACATTGTAGGCCACTTACCCGAATTCGCCGAGCTAATGAAGCTGCTCACCGAACTGCAGCAAGATCCCGAGCAATTCGATGCTAAGCAAAAGATGATGGACTTTTTTATTTCCTGCAACTCTAAAAAAGCAATCGAAGACTGCTATCGCGAGACATTTGAGTACTTCAAACCACTCTTCGGCTATATAATAAGCAAAAATCACATAAGCCCCAACTCCGTGGAACACCATAACTTCCTAAATTTACTCGAGAATTTTCTCTACAAAGCAGCGCAAACTCACAACTTCATGCATCATCCCATTCGTCATCGCCTACTCACGCTGAGGGAGAAATTCCGACTTCCACACATCTATTTTCGACCACACGAGCTGAGTCATGAGTACGAGTCGTTGCGTGTCTATCGTGAAAGTTACAAGCACAATGTACGCAATTTGGAGCTGCATCGCCGCCGCAACTCCACCTACGAGTTGGGCGTTGAACGCACCATGCTGGACTGGACGCTTTATCTCTATCAGAGTCGCAACATGCCCATGTCCTACTACTACCCAACACTGAATGTACACTTGTGGATGACACTGTACAACACGACCGAGCGCGATCGTGAGCCGAAGCGTGTACACGAGTTGGCTGAGTGCCTCAAGTTGCCGCCGTACGTGCACGTCTTGGATGAGGCTCGCGTCTTGGCTGTTGTCTATCTGAAGGCATTTCAAAATGCTTGGGTGGATTACAGCGACTGGACTAAGCCTGATCGAGCAAGCATAAATAATGAAGTCTACGATAGTGAGAATAGAATACTTGGCGCATATGATTTGGATAATAAGAAAGTCTTCTTCATATTATATGCACAGAACTTTTGTGAGTTTGGCAAGGAACTGGCTGAGAATATATTCTACCTGGGTATGAAGCAAAATCGTGATTTCGCCGATAGTTTCGACTGCGTATTCTCGCGTGAGCCACGAATGCCGTGTTATGTGTGATATGCGAGAGCTTACGCTGAGTTTAAGTAAGAAAAAGAGCAATGTTTAAACACTTAATCAAATTAACCAACATTTTCAAAGTGCGAGTGTTTTTAATACAAAAAAATTATAATCTGAACTAAAGTTTTCTTTTACCATAAAAGTCGAGCAACTCCTGCAACCCTGGTGCATAGTTTTGAGATAAAGGAACCTTGCAATTTTTTACCGCCTTCGAAGGACAACCAGTTTTTAATGCGGCACCTTTTTACGTCTGAAATAACTAGACTCAAAGTTTTACGTTTGACTGCAGAGGGCGGATCGCTGTAAAAATTCCTTTCCGAATTCTCCGGTTTCTTGGCTCTTACCCGGCTAAGTCTTATGTATATGAGCGCATTATTAAGTGAAAAATTTGTTGTTGAATATCACCCCTCGGCATTCAAGAACCTCTAGAATTTAGTTCTGAATTCAATAAGCCTTCCTCAAAATGATAAAGTTCCAAGGGCACATTAGTAAGCTATTTACCTAGAATTTGACTGTACAGTGCAATGTGAATGCCAGATTTAAATTTACCGATGGTATAAAACACTTGGCTAAAGTTGTCCTGCCAATGCAAAAAGGTTAAAAATATGGAAACCACTATTATATATAAGACGCAGAGAAATGGTGGAATGTTATATCCTGCCAAATAGTACCTCTTGCAATAGATCTTCTTGCTTCATATAACATATAAGAGATAAAAGTCTTAACGTACCTAGTGCTAATGGTGATCTAGTTTCTTCCAAAAAATATAGCCATCTCCCGGTGCAAAATGTGTTTGCTGTTACACTCAGCTTGGTAAAAAGGCATGTTTTTGCCTTCTTGTCCTTGTCTAGCTCATGCATTTAATAGATAATATTGTCGTTTTAAACAACCATATAATGGTTGAGAATGTGCCTTTTTTGCCTTGCAAGAGTGTGACATTTTAAGAAACGAACACACAATTTTCTCACCCTTTGCCTTTAGTTTAGAATCGAACAGGAAAAGAGAAAGGGCAATCAAAAGGCAAAATTTTTTGGTAGAAACGATATCACCAAAAATAGCAGATGATTTAAATACACTCAGGAATAACTTTCCTTGATGTTAGGAAAAAAGTTTATTATTCTAAGGAAATGTTACCTTGAAATGGCTCAGTTTAAGGAATATACATTCCTTAGTTTTTAGGAAAAATCTACGCGCCATTTCATCCCCGCGAAAGGAATAAGTATGTCATTTGTTCGTGGCGCTCAAACAGTGGCAATGGCCGACAGAGCTAAGCTCTGAAGTGCTAGTTGGATTTTCCATATATGAAATTAATTTTACAATTTGTAATTTATATTTAAATTGAAATAATTGACTTACCGTACTCTAACCACCTCCAAACGGGTTCGAACCTGCGATCTCAGAATCAGAAGCAGTAGTCTTCATCACCGAATTGCCAGTAAAGCAATTCACTTTGTTTTAACAGCACTGACCAAATTTAAAATTATTTAAGGAAATTATTACTTTATTGAGGAAATTATTACTTATATCTGAGTAAATTTACTTCCTCAAATGAATGAGCCCCTATTTTTAGCATGAACTTGAATTTAGGAAAAACTTCTCAAATTCAGTAAATTTTTGTAATATTAAAGAAAAAAC
>NW_016161471.1:27219-37994 GCF_001687245.7 Rhagoletis zephyria
GTGGTAGAAAATAAAATACAGCTAAAAACCCGGTAAGTAAAATGTTGCAAGGAAAACGTAAACAAGTTGCACCAGTGTGACGTCATGCAAACAACGATTCTGTCAAATTCGTTAAGAGAGGAATAGCGGTCCGAGATCGGCGCAACCTTTGTATTCTCTCAATCGTGGGTAATTTTATAAGTAGAGTGCTCTCTTGTCGAACAAGAACACCCAATGGTACAAATGTGGCATAGAAGCAATCACAACTTCCAGTGAGGTGGATTTTTGAGTATTTGAGAGAGAGAGTGAGATTATGTGAGAAATTTACGGGCCTTTTTGCAGTGCCGAATAGTACAGATATTGGAGCCAAGAGCTCAATTAGGTTTACAACGATTTCAATATAGTGCAGCAAATTAAAATTAGGAGGCGCCGCTCGATTTGTGATGTCTCTGCGAATGGGCACAAACGCTGCAGGTCTGAAAGCCTCTAATTGAAGCCCAGCACGGTTGGAAATTTTCGACTAATTTTGTGCAAAAATGGCTGGAAGTCATTAACAAATCGAATAATATTTTTTTTTTTAATTCATAGAAAGAATTTTAGTAAAGGTTGTCTAGGGCTGTATTTTTATCAGCATAAGGAGAAATACAAATTTTTTTAACCCTAAGACTATAAGTAATATGTATTTGGTGACAAATTTCATATTTTAAAGCCAGAATAAAGGTTTNCTAGGAGGCGCCGCTCGATTTGTGATGTCTGCAGGTCTGAAAGCCTCTAATTGAAGCCCAGCACGGTTGGAAATTTTCGACTAATTTTGTGCAAAAATGGCTGGAAGTCATTAACGAATCGAATAATATTTTTTTTTTTTTTAATTCATAGAAAGAATTTTAGTAAAGGTTGTCTAGGGCTGTATTTTTATCAGCATAAGGTGAAATACAAATTTTTTTAACCCTAAGACTATAAGTAAATATGTATTTGGTGACAAATTTCATATTTTAAAGCCAGAATAAAGGTTTTTGAGGTCGTTTTGGAATTCAAAATGGCTGACTCAATAGCGACTGCTGTAAAAAAAAAAAATTATTATACCGGACAAATATTTTTCGACTTTCTCTATATGCTGATAAAAATACAACTTCTTAAAACAAAAAAAAAATNTTATTATACCGGACAAATATTTTTCGACTTTCTCTATATTCTGATAAAAATACAACTTCTTAAAACAAAAAAAATCCATTCGGTAAAAATTTACTATTCCAGCCGTTTTTAAACAAAATGTGGCAAGAACTTCCCTCTGTGCGATAGAAAGAAAAGGCGCAGGAGGATTTAGCTTATGGTAATTGACTCGGTTTTTCCAAACCGGTTTCAACATGATTTTTAGACGTCTGGATTTTTCGAATACCGGAAGCCGGATTTTTGTAATGGAATAAACCGAATTTTTAATTTGTTTATATAACGAATTTAAAAAGTCTTTATATTTATTTTATTGATAATGAAACTACAGAGAATATTTTTATAAATTTTATATCTGAAGACTGGAGTATTTTTTATTGTAGAATTTTTTTTAATGATGTGAGTAGGTATGTAAAGAGGTAGTTGGTGTCGGTGAGGCATCTTAAAGCATAGATAGACGGCAACGTTGATCCGGATTAACAACCTAGTTGATACGATAAATATTGTGCCTTTAAAGGCGGCAGTAACGGGAATTAATGACCTTTAAAATAGTACATTTTAGTCCACGGCCAGTTGCATTTTCATTTAGTTTTTATTTGTTTACTTATTTTTATTCATTACCACTTCTTTTTAACGTTCCTTTCAGTTAGTTATTGTTGATTTTTTTTATAAAATTAAAGTCTAAAAGTTTAAATTAACTAAAAATAAATTAAATAATGTAAAATTAAATAAAACAAAAGAAAAGAAAATAAANCTGAAAAGTCTTTATATTTATTTTATTGATAATGAAACTACAGAGAACATTTTTATAAATTTTATATCTGAAGACTGAAGTTTTTTTTTATTGTAGAATTTTTTTTAATGACGTGAGTAGGTATGTAAAGAGGTGGTTGGTGTCGGTGAGGCATCTTAAAGCATAGATAGACGGCAACGTTGATCCGGATTAATAAATTAAATAATGTAAAATTAAATAAAACAAAAGAAAATAAAATAAAGTAAAATAAAATATGTATGTACATAAATGTATGTATGTATGTAAAAAAAAAAAAAAAAATAATAAAATAAAATTTATGACTTCTGACTAACACTAAGTGTTGATATAGAGAAAATATAAGTATGTAAAATAAAACCGCGTTTTTCTTCATATAAAAATGGGGAACCAATTTTTTCAAATTGGCATTTTTCAAATAACTTGGAAACCGGTTTTATAAAAAAGGCGAATAATCGAACACCTTAAATTGGCTTCACTTGGCTTAAGTTGGCGCAGAAAAGAAAAACGACTGGCTTACTCTATTGGACGCCAATCCAGAATCTTCTCCAATTATATTTTATACTACGTGGTCATCCCTNGAAAAAAGGCGAATAATCGAACACCTTAAATTGGCTTCACTTGGCTTAAGTTGGCGCAGAAAAGAAAAACGACTGGCTTACTCTATTGGATGCCAATCCAGAATCTTCTCCAATTATATTTTATACTACGTGGTCATCCCTGGTAATGAGTTCAGTGATTTCTCAACCGATTTCAGCATCAAATTAAATTTCCGAAGCTGTTTGATGCTTATCAGAAAATATGGTATTGGTGCTATTTATTACTTGTTTCATGTTTTATAATAAATATGAATACTGAAATATACCACGAACAATAATAAACTACTAAAAAGCTTATCAGCAATGGGAGCAGATCGACGTAGAGGAAGCGAATCTTTCGCCGTTTGATTAGTTTGCTCTTGTAGATTAGCGCAGCAGCATGTCATCGGCGCGCTAACTTGGTTTGCATAGTGTCAACGTTTATAAATTACTAGCCCTTCTAATAACAGCATAGTGAAATTTTCACTTCAAAACTATAACCACTTTGAACATAAAATATACTGAACTGGCGAAGTTGTTCGTTGCAACTAAAAATTGTTAAAGTTTCTGACACAAATCCAATTCGGACTTTTGCGCAAAGTGTTGACCAACGAATTGTGGTTTTGATAGCGGCAAAGTTTTCAGTGACTTGTGACGAAGAGTGAGCTACATATTTATTAACTATTTATGTGACATTGACAAGAAAGTTAGTTAGTTTTGTGGTTCATAGAAATGTTTGCGCTTGGCATGGACATGCATCGTGGCCATCGTCATCGTCATCAGCATAGTCGACGGCAATATTTCATGCTCCTCTTATCGCTGCTCGCGCTAGTTTTCAGTTTTGTATGCTTGCCAGTGAGCGCACAAGAGTACGAATATAATACTTATAGACATATTAGCAAAGTGCGTCAAAAGCAGCTTGAAAATCTTGCCACACGTCTACATGCATCCATCAACCACAACAGATTGCCATGCGAGAGCTTCTACGATTATGTTTGTAGTTACAACAATCCACTCTTCACGGTTTTGGGTGAGATGTGAATGACATATTTATACATACATACATAGGTACATATATATATGTTTACATTGTAGGCCACTTACCCGAATTCGCCGAGCTAATGAAGCTGCTCACCGAACTGCAGCAAGATCCCGAGCAATTCGATGCTAAGCAAAAGATGATGGACTTTTTTATTTCCTGCAACTCTAAAAAAGCAATCGAAGACTGCTATCGCGAGACATTTGAGTACTTCAAACCACTCTTCGGCTATATAATAAGCAAAAATCACATAAGCCCCAACTCCGTGGAACACCATAACTTCCTAAATTTACTCGAGAATTTTCTCTACAAAGCAGCGCAAACTCACAACTTCATGCATCATCCCATTCGTCATCGCCTACTCACGCTGAGGGAGAAATTCCGACTTCCACACATCTATTTTCGACCACACGAGCTGAGTCATGAGTACGAGTCGTTGCGTGTCTATCGTGAAAGTTACAAGCACAATGTACGCAATTTGGAGCTGCATCGCCGCCGCAACTCCACCTACGAGTTGGGCGTTGAACGCACCATGCTGGACTGGACGCTTTATCTCTATCAGAGTCGCAACATGCCCATGTCCTACTACTACCCAACACTGAATGTACACTTGTGGATGACACTGTACAACACGACCGAGCGCGATCGTGAGCCGAAGCGTGTACACGAGTTGGCTGAGTGCCTCAAGTTGCCGCCGTACGTGCACGTCTTGGATGAGGCTCGCGTCTTGGCTGTTGTCTATCTGAAGGCATTTCAAAATGCTTGGGTGGATTACAGCGACTGGACTAAGCCTGATCGAGCAAGCATAAATAATGAAGTCTACGATAGTGAGAATAGAATACTTGGCGCATATGATTTGGATAATAAGAAAGTCTTCTTCATATTATATGCACAGAACTTTTGTGAGTTTGGCAAGGAACTGGCTGAGAATATATTCTACCTGGGTATGAAGCAAAATCGTGATTTCGCCGATAGTTTCGACTGCGTATTCTCGCGTGAGCCACGAATGCCGTGTTATGTGTGATATGCGAGAGCTTACGCTGAGTTTAAGTAAGAAAAAGAGCAATGTTTAAACACTTAATCAAATTAACCAACATTTTCAAAGTGCGAGTGTTTTTAATACAAAAAAATTATAATCTGAACTAAAGTTTTCTTTTACCATAAAAGTCGAGCAACTCCTGCAACCCTGGTGCATAGTTTTGAGATAAAGGAACCTTGCAATTTTTTACCGCCTTCGAAGGACAACCAGTTTTTAATGCGGCACCTTTTTACGTCTGAAATAACTAGACTCAAAGTTTTACGTTTGACTGCAGAGGGCGGATCGCTGTAAAAATTCCTTTCCGAATTCTCCGGTTTCTTGGCTCTTACCCGGCTAAGTCTTATGTATATGAGCGCATTATTAAGTGAAAAATTTGTTGTTGAATATCACCCCTCGGCATTCAAGAACCTCTAGAATTTAGTTCTGAATTCAATAAGCCTTCCTCAAAATGATAAAGTTCCAAGGGCACATTAGTAAGCTATTTACCTAGAATTTGACTGTACAGTGCAATGTGAATGCCAGATTTAAATTTACCGATGGTATAAAACACTTGGCTAAAGTTGTCCTGCCAATGCAACAAGGTTAAAAATATGGAAACCACTATTATATATAAGACGCAGAGAAATGGTGGAATGTTATATCCTGCCAAATAGTACCTCTTGCAATAGATCTTCTTGCTTCATATAACATATAAGAGATAAAAGTCTTAACGTACCTAGTGCTAATGGTGATCTAGTTTCTTCCAAAAAATATAGCCATCTCCCGGTGCAAAATGTGTTTGCTGTTACACTCAGCTTGGTAAAAAGGCATGTTTTTGCCTTCTTGTCCTTGTCTAGCTCATGCATTTAATAGATAATATTGTCGTTTTAAACAACCATATAATGGTTGAGAATGTGCCTTTTTTGCCTTGCAAGAGTGTGACATTTTAAGAAACGAACACACAATTTTCTCACCCTTTGCCTTTAGTTTAGAATCGAACAGGAAAAGAGAAAGGGCAATCAAAAGGCAAAATTTTTTGGTAGAAACGATATCACCATAAAATAGCAGATGATTTAAATACACTCAGGAATAACTTTCCTTGATGTTAGGAAAAAAGTTTATTATTCTAAGGAAATGTTACCTTGAAATGGCTCAGTTTAAGGAATATACATTCCTTAGTTTTTAGGAAAAATCTACGCGCCATTTCATCCCCGCGAAAGGAATAAGTATGTCATTTGTTCGTGGCGCTCAAACAGTGGCAATGGCCGACAGAGCTAAGCTCTGAAGTGCTAGTTGGATTTTCCATATATGAAATTAATTTTACAATTTGTAATTTATATTTAAATTGAAATAATTGACTTACCGTACTCTAACCACCTCCAAACGGGTTCGAACCTGCGATCTCAGAATCAGAAGCAGTAGTCTTCATGCGACGCCACAACCGACATTTGCCAGTAAAGCAATTCATTTTGTTTTAACAGCACTGACCAAATTTAAAATTATTTAAGGAAATTATTATTTATGTTGAGGAAATTATTACTTATATTGAGTAAATTTACTTCCTCAAATGAATGAGCCCCTATTTTTAGCATGAACTNTTGCCAGTAAAGCAATTCACTTTGTTTTAACAGCACAGAACAAATTTAAAATTATTTAAGGAAATTATTACTTATATTGAGGAAATTATTACTTATATCGAGTAAATTTACTTCCTCAAATGAATGAGCCCCTATTTTTAGCATGAACTTGAATTTAGGAAAAACTTCTCAAATTCAGTAAATTTTTGTAATATTAAAGAAAAAACAGTAACTCTAAAATATGGATACTGTTTTCTTACACAGATGGCAATTGAGCGGCACTGCGACTTCGCCATGGTAATCGAACATATCAGGAGGAAATCTTGGAAAGGAGATACCTGTTTAAATGAAAATATTTCCAAATACAGAGAGAGACCTATCAAATCGAAGAATAATTGTTCAGTTATATGGGTTTAGAAAAAGGGTTCTTTAGAAAAAAGTATGCGCAATAAGATCTAAGACAAACTAAATTTTTCGCTTTATTTATAAAGCATGTTGGTAATTTTATACACGTTCAATTTTTATTTTTTACTTATAAATCAATGAAACGAAGAGTTTTCATATTTTCCATGGTTTTTTGAAAATTTCTTCTAGNGACCTATCAAATCGAAGAATAATTGTTCAGTTATATGGGTTTAGAAAAAGGATTCTTTAGAAAAAAGTATGCGCAATAAGATCTAAGACAAACTAAATTTTTCGCTTTATTTATAAAGCATGTTGGTAATTTTATACACGTTCAGTTTTTATTTTTTACTTATAAATCAATGAAACGAAGAGTTTTCATATTTTCCATGGTTTTTTGAAAATTTCTTCTAGAACATCGTCAATTGTATGTATGTCTTTGTGAATATTCATAGTTGCTAGACCGTTGAGTCTTTCTTGGCCTGTTGTATTTCTCAAGTAGGTTTTAATCCATTCCAGACATGTAAAACTTCTCTCAGGTGTAGCTACTGAAATGGACAAAATATAATTTAGTTAATTGTAAAAACAAATATTTTTAAAGCAAGCAGTCTAAATATGAACGAAGTGGGACCATAAATACTCTTTTACCAAATATATTGATTCGTGCCAAAATCCACTCACCAAATCCAAATCGTCCACTCACCACGGCCGTTACACCCACGTACACATAATACACACACACAATATTATATATATATATACATATGAATTGTATTTACACACACACAAATACATGAATTACAACACAAAAGAAAGCAAATCACAAGTTTGCGAATTCCGAGCCGAATAGACGTGTTCGGCGCTGCGACCCCGCCAACTCAATAAAGTGCGAAGTTTAATATTTTCCCCGAAGATTTTAAGTTTTTTAACTTTAAATTTTTCGAAGCAAGTGGTGAGTGTGCCCCCCAAAGTGTTTGCCCCTGGTGTACGAGCAAAGTTAGTTAAATTTTTTAAAATCGAAAATAAGTGGCAACCTTGTTTAAGAGCTATGTTTCAGTATCCATAAAGAGTAATATCGTATCTTAATTTTCTAAACAAAAAATTTAATAAATATACGATGGAAAATAGGTGGCAACACTATAAAAAATATATCTGAATTGTTTTTTTTTTTTTTAAATAAATTTAAATTAAAATGCCTTTCAATAGAGTTTAACATAGGAGAGCATGTCGGCGAAAATTTCAGTAAGTATCCATTATTCAAGTAGCACATTGATTTATAACTTGGTGTGAGTCTGTGAATTTTGGTACAATTAATCAGATTTATACCAAAATTCATAAACTAACACCAAGTTATACACCAGTGTGCTACTTGAGATTAGAATCAAACCATTTAAATATAGTTTTAAATTATAGAATAGACTTTTTTGTTGAAATAGGTCTTAACTAAAGCATAATTGGCGAATAACCTAGAAGAAGGATTGAAGGCGTCGAGGACAACAAAATAAGCGATCACAACATTGACTATTTTACGGTTGACATACATGCGTCAAAGGAAAAGCAGAAGGGGTAGTTTTCATGGCTACCATTCAATAGATCTGATATTTAGCTTTAGGATAGTTATGTAGATACAAAAAATACATCGGATCAACGAGATATAACCGCAATTTAATGCCAACATAGAAAGAAGGCACAGAGTATTTAAATCTCCTTCTTGAACAGACAGTCTTTCCTTAGTTATCCTCGGCATGAGAACAGTATACAAGCTAATCTGAAAGCATCACCAGCCGGGTTATTGTACGGCCTTGTAGTTACCAACACAGTTAGTCTAGGAAATTTGCTTCCAGCAGACTACATACGAATTTCTTCAAAACCAGCAAAACTCAATGAAACAGCATCGACGAATGCAAACCGTGATAAAAACCGTCAATCTTCTCGAAGAAACCCAGCACACAAGGAAATCTGCGGGCTTTAATTGAACTGAAATTACTATGGAACCTTCGGCATCTCAAAGACAAACGTCGTAAATTCGTAAAATTTTTTAGTTATAATTATTCTTCTTTGTGCACTGTAAAAATTAAAACCATTACATATTTAAAGGAAGATATTCAACCTCAATGCATTATTATTAAAATTCCAGGAGAAATTCTTCATTCGTTGCACTTAAAAAATTAAATATTTCCTTTTTTAAAGCAAATTCCAAACACTCCAACTGAGCATACACTCGCCTGAGCAAAAGTGGTTAACATGTACCGGTGCTATCTAATTTACCAACAATTTGCATGTAATGCAAAAACAATTACATGCACGAGCAGCAACATTTGAATAGTGTGTTTTAGTTTTGTGGTATCGTGTCATTCTGTGGCTTTACAAGAGTAGCCGAGGTACCCTGCTGTGCCGACCAAAAGTGCGTCTAAACACACGCAGACACACATAGATTGAGCAGCTAAAATACATACATACATATATACAGTATTGGACGTATCTATAGCACCCCCTTTCAAAGCGATATTGTTTGCCACTTATGTGTAATTATTTGTTTTCAAAATTTTCAATTAAAATAGAGTTCATTCTCCAGCAAAACCCATATAAACCACTGTTTTAGACTTTTTAAAAGACCGCAAAAAAGCGCAACAAACTTTCCCTTAAATTTCAAACTTTTTTCTCAGAAGCTCTAGATTTTTTTTGAGTACACAGTTTTATAGCGCATTCAATTTGTGTCCAATAATGTGCAAGTTTCAAGTCGCTAAAGATTACCGTTGACTTTTTAGAATTTTTTTTGTCTCATTTGCTTCCATATATGGACTAAACACAATTTATTTTTATATGGCAAAAACCCGCAACATCCTCGGCGAAAAAAATTCAAAAAAATCAACGGTAATTTTTAGCCACTTGAAACTTGCACATTATTAGACTAAAATGGAATGGGCTATAAAACTGTGTATTCAAAAAAATTCTACCGCTTCTGAGAAAAAAGTTTGAAATTTGGGTGAAAATTTGTTGCACTCTTTTGCGGTCTTTTAAAAAGTTTTAAGCTTGAGTTTATGTGAGTTTTGTGAGAGAATGAATTGTATTTTAATTGAAAATTCATAAAAATAAATAAATAAACATGAGTGGCAAACAATATCAGTTTGAAATGGGGGTGCCATTGTATTGGCCAATACTGTATATAGATGTATACATGTAGATATATATATATGGGTCATTCCACGTCACCGCGGCTCTGTTCAAAAATGGTGGAGACATTTCGTTATTTTTAAGATGTAAAATTTTAGGTATTATTATGTAGAATCGAAAGTTACTTGGCGTTTATGAAAAAAAATATATATATAAAAACTCAGTAGTAAGTCATCATTTTTCGACCAGCCTATCGAACATTTTCTTATGAATGGTTTATAAAATTCAGGTAAACGACAAAAATCATAACAAAAGGTCACTATATATGTTTTTGGGCCACTGAAACCAAATCCGGGGTCAGTTTAATCTCACTGGTAGAAGTCTCTTAGACGGGGTTCACATTTCATGTCTTTGATTTGTTTCAAATTTTTAAGGTTGATGCATAAAAATAAATCNTAGTTATAATTCTTATTCTTTGTGCACTGTAAAAATTAAAATCATTACATATTTAAAGGAAGATATTCAACCTCAATGCATTATTATTAAAATTCCAGGAGAAATTCTTCATTCGTTGCACTTAAAAAATTAAATATTTCCTTTTTTAAAGCAAATTCCAAACACTCCAACTGAGCATACACTCGCCTGAGCAAAAGTGGTTAACATGTACCGGTGCTATCTAATTTACCAACAATTTGCATGTAATGCAAAAACAATTACATGCACGAGCAGCAACATTTGAATAGTGTGTTTTAGTTTTGTGGTATCCTGTCATTCTGTGGCTTTACAAGAGTAGCCGAGGTACCCTGCTGTGCCGACCAAAAGTGCGTCTAAACACACGCAGACACACATAGATTGAGCAGCTAAAATACATACATACATATATACAGTATTGGACGTATCTATAGCACCCCCTTTCAAAGCGATATTGTTTGTCACTTATGTGTAATTATTTGTTTTCAAAATTTTCAATTAAAATACAGTTCATTCTCCAGCAAAACACATATAAACCAATGTTTTAGACTTTTTAAAAGACCGCAAAAAAGCGCAACAAACTTTCCCTTAAATTTCAAACTTTTTTCTCAGAAGCTCTAGATTTTTTTTGAGTACACAGTTTTATAGCGCATTCAATTTT
>NW_016161471.1:50282-51064 GCF_001687245.7 Rhagoletis zephyria
ATATCAATCGAAATGGGTTTGAAAAGGCTTTCAGGTAGGTTTGGCAATTCACTTCCGAGTGAATTTAAATCAAATTCGCTTCGAACTCAAATTCAACTTTGTTGAAGTTTACTCGAAAATAAATTGTATAACCTGAAAAATACAGACCTTTCCCTGTAGATGTGCGATAAGGTTTAATTTTTTGAAATTATAAATTTTTGATCGGTACAGGGTGATTAAAATTGGATGCACGGATTTAGAAGTAGAATGACACTCGAATCGCTTATACCTTACTAACCTCTGGAATAGTTTGTAGGTTTTGGAAATCATATCTTGGGCGTTTTAACGCCGTACGGGTTCACTAGAATTTAAATATTTGCCTGTATGTAGGTATGTACGTATGTTTGAATTTTAGCTTAAACAGCTTCATTAATTTTTGTGCGCGAATTCATGTAAACTGTTTGGCGTACTAATAAGCTTAACATAAGCCAAACGCATAAAGGGTCCAGCTTTGGTATTTTGCAATGCTCACAGAGTGGGGGGCTTGGCTTTGTTTTTCGGTTTTAAAGCCTTTTGGCTGTGTGAAATCATTGCATGAACATTAGGGTGATAAAAAAGTGGATAGTAATATATAGGATATTTCGAGGTCGCTCAAAACGCTAGTAGCTTCATATGCATTATAAGCAGACAAAAAAGAATTTTTCAGAGCAATGGTAAGGAATCTTAGAAAATCAATATTTTTCAATCGAAAAAGCTCTTAAGCATTTTCTAAAATGTCCCAAAAAAGCTTGCAAAATTGAAAC
>NW_016161472.1:0-34099 GCF_001687245.7 Rhagoletis zephyria
CATTTGAGCCCAAGCTCCTGTACTAGTGAATCGTCCATCATCGTAATCGTAGACCCTTAATCTAAAAGAGCATACGTATTCACGCGCTTATTTGAACCGTACAGTGTGACAGGAACCACTCGAAACAATAAATTGCCTGAATCATGTCCGGAGCGACTGACATCATCATCATGTAACAAATGATTGTGATGTCTTTGGCATCCACTTACTGGACATGCTTTACGGCGGCGGCAATCACGAGTGGCATGTCCAGGCGATAGGCAGCTAAAACACAGACGTAAACGTTTGGCTATCTTCCACCGATCCGATACGTTGGCCTCGAGCAGGCGACGACACTCTGCAACTCGGTGGTCCCCTTGACAGATCATATATTTCAATGGGCGTTTTTCTCCAGCTGCATGTAGCACTGCGCGGCGTTTTGGTTCTCGACTTTCGTGGTCTTGGACCATCTGGACAAAACTCGCAACCTCTGACAGCCACTCGCTAAAGTTGATAATTGTGGGATACGGTCGAATCGATACCGAATACCTCGCCCAGTCTAAACGTTTGCTAAGGGGCAGCTTAGCTATTAGTTCTTCTAGTAATGTCGGATTTACTAAATGTTTTTCTTCACCGATAGATTGAAGAAACACGGTGAGTTTTTTAGCGATTGTTGCAATCGAGACTAATTTGTGGATGGCAGCTTCAGAAATACATGGCATATCGCGGACTACCTTAAGTTGACTACGTATGGGCTGTTCTGGGCGACCGAACCGAAAACGCAGTTGGTCAATTACCGCGGATACATTATTAGGGTGAATTAGCAAAGATTTGACCGTATCTCTTGCCTCGCCCTTTAAACATTTGTTTAATCTTTGATTGTTCCCAAAGTTAGTATAATTATAAACCGCAGTTTATTCCACAAATGACGCATAAAATACTGGCCAGTCTTCTGGCTGCCCCGAAAACTATGGCAGTTCGATTATCTTTCGTGGAAAGGACGCAGTGTTAACTAATGATGGATTGACCCCTATTGCGCTATTTCGTCAGACGACCCCGGTTCAAAAATAGTTTGAGGCGTTGGCTGCGTGTTTGTCGCAATGAGGTGACGACTACATTGCACTGAGGTGGCTGGCTGCCCATTAAGAGGGTCGATAGGGTTATGGGAGGCTGGCTGCCTATCGGCTGCTATCGCGTGGCAACTATGTTGCACAGAGGTGGCTGGCTGCCCGTTGAGAGGGTCAACAGAGCTCCTATTTGTAGTAATAGGCGCATGTGGTAAAGCTGATATACTACCATTTGCATGGGCATAAATATACGTCGGGTCGATAGGGTTATGGGAGGCTGGCTGCCTATCGGCTGCTATCGCGTGGCAACTATGTTGCACAGAGGTGGCTGGCTGCCCGTTGAGAGGGTCAACAGAGCTCCTATTTGTAGTAATAGGCGCATGTGGTAAAGCTGATATACTACCATTTGCATGGGCATAAATATACGTCGGCTGGGTAGCCGAGGCTACAGGCGGCGTCGAATGTGGTGGTACTGTTGCAATACGCTGGCGTTCGCCTTCAGATATTTGGGCCTGAGCAAACTTAAGTTGTAGTTCTAACATGCTTATTTGTTGCTGCATTATATAAAGAATGTCCATCTGTGACGGGGCTAAAGCATTTACAGTGGCAGTAGGCATCGTTGTGGTGGCATTTACAGGGGCAGTTGGCGCCATCGTTGTGGCAATTACAGGGGCGAATTCGCTAGTGGCGAGGTTGACGCTAGCAGAGACGCCGACTGAGGCGGCAGCGTTCGGGTTGGCATTGACATGTATAGGATTTGATGTAAAATCGCTTACCTGGTGAGTCTGGTCGAATATACTTGCTTGCAGACCGCTGGCTGGTAGAGCGCTAGATGGCTTCGCTGTGTATGATGGCACGTTGAACTGCTGAATGCTATGTTGCGGATCTCTGTGTCGCGAAGCGCCAGTCAATGGAGCGCTATACGCTGGCGCAGGAGGTGGCATAACGCTGGATGGCAGGGCGTTAGCTGGCGAGACGCTAAATGCTGAGGCATTAATTGGCGGAGTGCTGGACGGCGGAGTGCCCGGCCCACTAAGTTTTATGGCACTCGGCGGCGGAGCGCTAGACTCCGGGGCGATGAATGTGGAACCAGTAGACGGCGGAGCGCTAGAATGCGGAGTGACGAATGACGAAGCGCTAGACTGCGAGGTGCTGAATGCCGAAGCACTAGACGGCGGAGCGCTAGACTGCGGGGCGCTGAATGTCGAGGCATTGGTTGGCAGAGCACTGGACGGCTGAGTGCCCGGCCCACTAAGTTTCATGGCACTGGGCGGTGGAGCGCTAGGGTGTTCGGCAGCTTTAGCGGACGTGGCGGCGATCTTCGCTAAGCTGCCTGACGATTGAATGGCAGCCACTAGGCCTTCTGGCTGATTGCGCTTACTCCGGCGTACAGGCGAACGCTCCATTCCAAAGTCCTTATAATTTGATGATCAAACGACAAATTTGAGTGCTATGACAAATGTGATCCCTCGCTTTAAATACTGCCAGTTAAAATTGGCACAAAGTCGGCAGTCGCTTTCTTGTGAAATAGCGAATGGCTAAATGGCGGCAAACTAGCACACTCGTTGACGAAATGGCGGCAAATTAGCGTGTATACTTCGGCGAAGAACAAGTAAAATGGAAAATAAAGCCTATCACGACACCGAGATTTTGGTTTAACATGCGCACTTGCGCAAGTTTATTTTCCAGTATTCTACCCTCGGTTTGTTCGCGTGATGGATGAAAATTTGTGCCGTTGCCCGAATTTATATGGTAATTCAATTAGCGGGATCGCGAAACAGAGCAAAGCGAAAGTAGAACACAGGGTTGTAAATTTATTTAGCAAATCCAAAACTTAAGCTATTACAAGACCGACTGAATGACTATTACAAACGACAGACTGAAGACTATTACAAATTACTGACTGAGTAAAAATAACAAATGATTGGACATACTTAACACAATAAAAATCATACTAATTTATCACACAGTTAAAGAAAATACATGAAAAGGCACGATTTTTTTTTTATTAAAAAAAATGTAAATATTTCATGAACGGCGACACTTTTACCTGACAATTTTTTGTTTATCAGGGAGCGATATACGGAAAACTATGAAATTGTGAAATCGTGACGTCTCAGCATTCTTGATTTTTCGGTCCAAAAAGTACTTTTTTACAGAATTGAAATCGGTTCAGCTGTTTGGTCAGGCATCGCCGTCATACGGAAAACATTTCATTTTTATATATATAGATTAATAGATGTATGTACATACATACATAAAATGTGGAGTTACATCAAAAAGATGTTTTTATTATTGTACTCTTTTTTACTCACTTTTTAGAAAGAGATGCGTATGTTGTCTCGAATCCGATTTGCTATGGAGGGATAAGCTTTGTTGATTTATTTTGGAACGAATTTCGTCATCCCTTGTCAAGTTTGGTTTGCAGACAAACCGGTTCGGCGTTGTGCCATCTTCAGTGTCATTTTTCGTTCTGAAGATGGCACAACGCCGAAACCGGTTTGTCTGCAAACCAAACTTGACAAGGGATGACGGAAATTCGTTCCAAAATAAATCATCTTACCACCCTGTCGGAAAAATCAACCAACACCAATACACAAATAAGCTTTGTTCTTCGCCTCCTCCTGACGGCTTTCAAAATCGAATTCATTTGCGTTCAAATCTTCCACCCTGTAGTAAATGCAAATATTGTGCAGTGCTCAAACAATGTTTATAATTTCACTGGCTTTGAGCAGTGAGTAATGCAGTTCAAGATGAATTTCTTATGATTATTCACTATGGGACTCGTTCTCCTCTTCAAGCACTCCATTCCACCTCCACTCAAATTAAGAACTAACGAAATTTTATTTTTAAATTGCAATAATGTTAGATCCCAATAAACACCAAAAAAATATTTCTCCAACCTTGGAGAAATTCATAGTTCTCAAGTTGATATTCAACATCATTCTCTAACTCATCTCTAACCGACGCGCAGATACGTAAAAAGTGATACAGAAACGAATTTTTAATTATCAAGTGAAAAACGAAAGCTGTATAAAGAGGAAAATTACAACAAAAAGTAAAAAATCTTCAAAGTATCCTCAAATAATCTTGAAAGAAAATAAAAGGCGAAGTGAAACAAGTGGCAAAATTACTGTCGGACTGTAAACTGTGAAGTGAATTATTGTAATTCGATATTGATTAACTGCATAATACAAAAGGAGTAATAAAATGAAAAATTAATATTTAAATTCATCTATGTATGTACATATGTCGTTTCTATCAAAAAGGTATAAGGTATTTTACTATTTCCATGATATGTTTGAGAAAAAACTGAACGCACCGTATGGAATAATACATCTGACTGGTACAAATCTCACAATACGAACAAAACTAACTTACTTCAGAACAAAGACCTTTCAAAACCAAAATCCATCTATGTACCTTTCAGATCCTACCACACATAACATTGAACTAATTATTGAATTTTTAAGAATTGCACAACTGAATTTCTTAATATGAATAATAAAAAAAAAAATAATGATAATAATAATAATAATAATAAAAAAATATCAACTAGGAAGTTAGCTTAAGGCCTTTGTAGCCATAGCTCTAAGTTCTTAACTTGTAATTTTAATTATAAGTTATAGCTGTTAATAAATAAATAAATAAATATTTTACTATTTCAATTTCAGTATTTCAATGATATTTTGGGACCAATTGGAGAATGACATTGGAGTTCAAGTTGAGACCTATTTAGCATTTTCTCAACTTGAGAAACAGTCTTTTTTTCATACAAAGAAAAATGCCCTTTTTATCGAGAACGCTATGATCGTGAACTTGAGGTACCTTAGTTCTCAACTTAGCCTCAAGTTGAGCTCAACCCTAAATGTTTGTTGGGATATATTTAGGGCGGTATTATCACTTGCGAAGCGAATGATTTTGGCGAAGCGAACGGTTTGCCGAAGCGAATTAAGGGGCAGAGAAGGCATTAAAAGAGTTCTCGATGGAAAGAACTTCCACAAGCTGGTAAAAAAGAACACTCTTAATGCATATTTAAGTTGCGTCCGCCAATCCATTCGCTTCGTCAAACCGTTCGCTTCGCCAAATTCATTCGCTTCGCAAGTGATAATACCGCCCTTAGTTATTTTAAAATATTTACAAAATTTAACTTCATAAGCTGCTATAGTTTGGTGGCAAATATTTCTTTTGTTTTGTTTCGATTTCACACATTCCTATACAACCAGCTGGTTTCGAAGATGTTTTCGCTCTTCTTTCGATTCGATCGTAACTCCAGAATACCAAATTACGATTGTTGCGGAGCGGAATGAGGGAACGTAATCGAAATGCAGAATAGGGCTGATTGTGTTTATTAAAGCAAATGCTACAAAGAAAATTCTAAAAAATGAACGACAATTTTTAGCCATATGAAACTTTATTATACTTGAATTGAACGAGCTTCAAAACTGCATACGGCTCATTCCACGGTGACGGGTGAGACATTTCAACTTACATTTTTTAAATCCTTATGAAATTAGTGAAGCAAAAAAGGAATTTTTTACACCTAATTCCTCACAAAAATAAGTTCATCCCCCGCTTTCCCATGTAAACTGAAATTCCCTACAAAAAATGGTCCATTCTCCGATTCCCACGCAAACTGCAATTCCCCGCAAATCGGGGAATTCCCCACGAGTTGGCTCCCTGATCTGAACATACACAACGTTGTTGCGTTGTTCACACACACTATCAACAACAACATCGCTGCAGCGCCACGATGCAGCGAACAAAGGTGGCGCCGTCATTGGTACCGCTACTTTGGTTTTGCCGATTTTGACAGTTGTGGTAACTTGTAAATAAACCTTTGTTTACAAATCAGCGAAAGAGAAATTTTAATTATAAGTGAAAAATCAGTTTAAATTGTGTTAATTTTCAATTTGCGAGTGATTTTTGCGTTGAGGACTGCGTAAAAATTAATACAACGAAGTGCTGTGTGTTAAATTGCGACAGCCGTCCAGATGCAAGAAGCGTAGATGCAAGTGTAGCGCTGGGACGAATCGCTGCATTTTGGGTACATAGGGCACGGCAAAGCCGTTGCCGAAATGTTTCTCTATTATTATATTACCAGCATTTCCTCACAATGATTTTGTTTCTGCTCCACGCAGCCTCCATTAGCAAGTTAACTAATCAATCCCGCAGATGCTGCTGCAGTATTCTGCAGCAGCCTTAATTGCAAAGCAAAGGAGTGCACTAAAATGTTCACTGTTCTCTAATAGATTAGGTTAAAAAATGCTATATTTTCACATTTAGCAAAATTAAAACACGTTTTTCGCTGTAAAGTGAACTGCTTTGGCAATTTCAACTCGCTCTTCTTTTCACTCCATTCTTTGTTTACTTGTGGTACACAAATGTCAACGCCCAGGACGGCGCTATCTTGTATTTTATCATTCTTGCTGCAGTGCTGTAGGCAGTGTTGCCAGGTGAATTAAGTGAGAAATCGTCAGTTTGGTTCTCAAAAATTGTCATTTGCATGTAAAAACCGTCAACATATAAAAAATTTAAATAAACAGAACCAGGAAGCACTTTTGGGTTTTTTCTGATTGATATACGTAAAAAATAAAAAGTTAAACGACTTTACGAATTTTTAAAATTTACATACTTTTAACAAAAATATTTTTAATTGCAATAAAATCGCATTTTCTTCTTCATTTTTAGATCATTAATGCCCGGCAGCACCAATCAATTTTAAATTTATCAGCTTGTTAAAATTTAAAATGACCCTTTTGTTCGGAAAATTAAACATTTTAAATTTTAACAGTCTGATAAATTTAAAATTGATTAGTGAAACTTTGGATAAGTCATGTAACATTTGTTTTTGTCACAAAGTTTTTATCTAGTATATATTTCTAGAAAAATCACACGAATGGGTTTCATTATTTTTGTTGTTTGAAAAAGAACATTGCCGTTGGTGTAAATTTTTTTGAATGACTAAATATACGAGCGTTTTTTTTTACTGGTTTGATTTCTTGAGTGATTTTATATGAATTTTTCGATTTTCTTGAGAACTGTATACTTAGCTTTATTAAGGTACAATTGTCAATGCTATATTTAATTTTTGAAACTTTTATGTATATCGCTGTTTGGTTAAAACTCAAACCAAGGTCAACCATTTCCTTTTAAAAAGTCCCGTGTGAACAAACTTCCCTCAAGAGTTGAGTTTTCTTGCAAAGCAGCATCTTCTGGCTCGACAGCTGAGGTAAAGAGAACATCAAATATTTGCAAACTGCAACTTTACCATGTGCATTAAAAACTGTTCATACTTACAAGTTTCGCTAAATAACTTATTCATAATTTCCTTCGCTCAATGAAATATGTATCAGTACACAACGCAAAAACTACGAATTTCACCCGAAAACCTACACAAAAATGATGAAACAAAGAAGAAAACTACTTACCCAATAAACACCAAAAAAATATTTCTCCAACCTTGGAGAAATTCAAAGTTCTCAAGTTGATATCCAACATCATTCTCCAACTCATCTCTAACCGACGCGCAGATACGTAAAAAGTGATAGAGAAACGAATATTTAATTATCAAGTGAAAAACTAAAGCTATATAAAGAGGAAAATTACCAACAAAAAGTAAATAATCTTCAAAACATCCTCAAATAATCTTGAAAGAAAATAAAACGCCAAGTGAATCAAGTGGCAAAATTACTGTCGGACTGTGTACTGTGAAGTGAATTATTGTAATACGATTTTGCTGAACTACATAATACAAAAGGAGTAATAAAATTAAAAATTAATATTTAAATTCATCTATGTATGTCGTTTCAATCAAAAAGGTATAAGGTATTTTACTATTTCAATTTCAGTATTTCAATGATATGTTTGAGACCAATTGGAGAATTAAATTGGACTTCAAGTTGAGAACTAGCATTTTCTCACCTTGAGAAACAGTCCTTTTTTCATATAAAGAAAAATGCCCTTTTTGTTGAGAACGCTATGATCCTCCACTTGAGATACTGTTGAGAAACAACGTTGGAGATTTGAGAAATACCTTAGTTCTCAACTTAACCTCAAGTTGAGCTCAAACCTAAATGTTTATTGGGTATCGACAACTACTGTTAGTGCTACCAGATGATATAATTTGGATACACAATTGTGTATTATCAGAAATGGTAGTGTTTACACTGCAATTTTTAGTTGTCTGTGTAACTATCTTCAAAGTTGAGAACCAACCAAACTTGCACATGAAGAAAAATCGCCAATGGGGCAAAAAAATCGTCAAATCGTCATGGCCGTAAAAGATCTTCAAAATGACGACCAAATCGGCAACCTGGCAACACTGGCTGTATCTATCGGATGTTCCATTAATTCGTTTTCGTCCGTTTTTGTTTCATATCTAGCAAGCATTGCTACGTTCGTGCGAATGTAGGCAGCGGAAGATCTGCAAAACAAAAATATTGCTTTTGGCTCTGTACACACATCCATATATATGTAAATCTTACATAGTTTATTTTGACGTTTTTTCTCTAATGAGACAAATATGGTTCTATATGTATTACATATATGTAATACTCCTATATTGGCAGTAAGAGCTAGTACCATGATAAAAACATTACAAATTACATTGTTAATTCATTCTCTCGATTCGTCGGCCATGATTTTTTTCTGACGTTTGCCAACATTTTAAAATCATATAAAATTGAAAATAAAAAAATTAAATTGTTCACAATTGTTGTTTGAGATTGAAAATGAGAATGTGTGTGTGAGTTTGAGTTTTGATTTTAAAATTCAGACTGCCTCTCAATGGTTTTACCTTGTTATGTTTTTATCATGGCTAGTACCGTCCGAAAACACTACAGTACAGATGTATCAATAAACACGTACGAAAGAAAAGGAACACATACGTTTATAAATAAACATGTACACAACACATATACAAAAACGGCACTCAAGTACACAATTCATTGACAAAAACGGTACTAGACTGTCTCGCTTTGATTTCGGAATGCTTACACATTGTGAAGTTAGCTTACTGCCAATATAGAAGTATTACATATATGATGTATTAAAAAATCTACATATATGCGCAAATCTAAAAAACAGGTAACCTTTGTGTTTAGCTTTATTTTCACTGTTGTAAACTAAATCCAGCTGATTGCTTTTGGATACAATTCATTGACATATACTTGAAGCCTCAAAAAAAATGTGGAGCAATTTGCTGAATTATAGGTGTTTAAATTAAAAAAAAATTATGAAAACAAGTGAATTTTTTATGTAATTTTTAAGAGGCGCACAATTAATTATGTCATATCTTTTGAAGCACACCATATTCCGATTTGAAATTAAATGGGCATTTAGCACTTATGTGTACACTTCATATGTAGTAGGTAATGAAAATGTGCCTTAAAAATGACGAAATGGTAAGTAACCCAAAGTCATTTCACAATTTTCAAAATTTTTGGTTTATCGCGTATAGGTTTTGAAGCATTTAATTCTAAGAACTTCTTAAGTATGTGTTGTATTCTACAAACAATAACGAATAATTTGATACCTTAGCAAGAGGTGTGCTTTCAGAAAAAACAACTTTTAAAGATAAAATATTCTGCGATCTTGAGCGTAATTTTTATACCAAAAACTCCTTAATTGAAGGCACATTTGGAAAATACGTCGATATAAATCTTTCTATAACTGCTAGTTCTTATAAAATTACATATACCTGTACAATGCTTCAAAAAAATTGTCTCTAGAAGTGTGTAAAAACCCTGATTTACTATATTTAATGATGCTCCTTCTTTTAGTCAGAATATTTCGAGTGGTATCAAACAAATTTTTTTCGACAAATGTTCTGATAGTTGCTCTTACTTAATTGGAGCCTTCCAAAATCAATGGCGTCCTCAGTTTTACCCTATTGGCTCCACTTTTCGAGATAGCGGTACTTGAAACTTTGCTTAAATTTTAATTATTTTATAAAAAAGTCCCTGAGTTTTGAAGATATTTTACTAAAATTTTGCACATAACCGGTTTTTAATATTACCTTAACTATTCCATACAATCATCGAAATCGGTTGACTAAAGCATCTAGCTCACTTACAACTGATTGATCAGAGACGTTGTTTTGCGTTATAACTCCTCCAATTAAACAGGTTAAAATTTAGTATGGGTTCAATTTAACATATAGCACGCATACAATTTATTATTCAGATATGAAGTTCGAGTTATAGCGCAAAAACACATATCTGAGTAATCAGTTGCATTGGAGCTATATGTTGATGTGAACCTATTTCGATAATTTTAAGGAATAATTAAGGTAATATTAAAAAACTGTTATTTACCAAATTTTAGTAAAATAACTTCAAGACTGAGGGAGTTATTTATAAAATAGTTAAAATTTAATCATAATCAATAAGTGAGTTCAACTTTCAAAATCTTTGCTCAAAGTTTACAACTTGAACAGCGTAATTTGCACCCCGCTTATTCTTTTGTTTTATATTTCATGTTTATTCCTCGGCTAACTTTTGAAGCACTTGACGAAAATGAATTACACTTATATTAATCGATTTATTAAGATATTACGAGTAAAATGATATATAAAACATAGGTGTGCTCACAAATTTAAAAATTAAATTTTTTTTTTTTGAAAGTGTACCTATTTTTTAGATTTGTCCATATATATATTTATGGATAAACGTATAGAGACAATTCATATATCAAATTAAAGTGATCGATCTGAAACTTTGAACAAACATTTCAGATTTAAGAATCATTTGATATAAAAGTATGTACATATTAGCGCGGAAAGGTTTTTCAAGCTTTACATTGAGAAATTATGATAACAAGTAAAACTGTAAAAGTAAAAGTAAACAACAATAATTTTGAACAATTTCATTTCTTTATTTCCAATTTTGTATAATTTTAAATTGCTGGAAAACTTAAAAAAATCCTGATGGACGAACTGAGGGAACGGAAAATTATTTTAAACTCTCGATAAATGTGCGTTTCAGAGAATCTGATTATGTATTTCAGTTTTCTCTTGCGCGTTAGAGAAAGGCGAGAACTCTCGCCAGACTCAAAAATTATGATTAGTGCCACAAGAGATTATTTTGCGAGATTTAGCCAATTGGGTATTTGAACCTCAGCCTGGTGTAATTAATCAAAACCACTTGAAGGATCGATCAATTTCCTATCCACAAAATAAGCAATGTACGATAGTTAATATGTTGTCCGAAGAAGAAAATTAAGAACCAACAAAATTGCCAGATATATGCAAAATAAGCTTTTTCAAGCATTTGGCTTAGATTGACACCTCTGCTTATATTTTCTTATTTTTCAATTAAGATTTTTTGGATCATCCTGTTGTTCATGTGTCCTGGAATGATGCGGTAGCTTATTGCAACTGGGCAGGAAAACGGTTGCCCACAGAAGCAGAGTGGGAGGTTGCATGTCGAGGGGGAAAGAAACGCAAACTCTTTCCTTGGGGAAATAAATTATCACCACGCGGCAAACATTGGTATGTCAAAAATTGTACTATTATTTGATTTCCACGGGAATTTATGATATAGGTTGAATATTTGGCAAGGCGAATTCCCAGATGATAACACTGCGGCCGATGGCTATGGCATAACCTGTCCTGTCAGCGAATTCCGTCAAAACGACTATGATATTTATAACATTGTGGGAAATGTTTGGGAATGGACACAAGACAGCTGGCAAAAAGATGAGGTTGGTCCGAATGCTCAGCGTGTAAAGAAAGGTGGTTCCTACTTATGTCATGAATCCTATTGCTTTCGGTATCGGTGTGCTGCTCGTTCCCAAAACACTGCAGATAGTTCATCCGGAAACTTGGGCTTCCGTTGCGCAAAGAATGCTTAAATATCAACTTTGGTCTACACCGGAATGAATATGTATTATATGCACAAATAAAATAACTTTGCAAGGTATATACAAATTAAATAATATTTTGTTTTGCTATTTCGGGGTTGAATTGGCTATTGTACTTTTGTACAATTCGTGTAGCGGGAGCTTCTTTTGTATTCAATTCTTGCGTACTATTCTTTGGTGTTAGAAGTGCTTCTTGACGTGCCCGTTCAGTAGCCTCTCGCTGTAGTCGTTCCTTTCGAAGTTTTTCTATTTTTTCGCGCTTAAGCCGTTGCCGTTCCTCCGAATCACTTTCACTTTCTGTGCTAAGGTACCGCTTATCCTTTTTAGCTTCGTCTTTTTTATGTCTGTGTTTACGTTTCTTATGCTTCTTTTCTTTGCGAAACTTCCGTTTTTCCTCTTTTTGATAATTTTTTTTTATTTTCTTCCCACTTAGGAGAGGGTACGTTGATGGTTCATTTTTTTCTAACGAAAATTTGGATATAGTAGGCCTTTCAGTCTTCAACTGGTCGCTGGGTAATAATGCATTAATAAGTGTCAGAGGGTCTTGAGATTCTTTGTTTTTTAAATCCTTTTCGAGGGTATTGACTTCGCCGACTTTTTCTCTTTGTGGTGCCACCTCGTACCAGCTTCGCAATTTTAACGACTCATTTGTGTCTT
Source organism: Rhagoletis zephyria (assembly GCF_001687245.7). Lineage (NCBI taxonomy): Eukaryota > Metazoa > Arthropoda > Insecta > Diptera > Tephritidae > Rhagoletis > Rhagoletis zephyria. The sequence goes on from NW_016161472.1 coordinate 12,567, forward strand.
GTCCTAAATATGTTAGGTAGCCAATTTGCTTTTCATATTTCTCTCGCTCTTCCTTTTTTTCTTCTTCTAATGCTTTATTTGTAGTTTTAATATGTGATCTATAATCAGCGAATAAATTTACGTGTTGCGGATCAGCGCTGATATCATCTTTAGTAGATAATCCCAAGCTTTCTTGAATGTTACTATTGCGACGCTCTGGCAAACCAGACTTCTTCCTTAGAAAGTTTATTCGCGCTTCACTTTCCTAAAAACAATTAAAAATATTCCATTTAAGTCATGTATAATTTATGTAAATTTAAGTAATGTATAATTTAAAAAATGGCTCGATTATTATGGATGGCATTGCGTCGCTGCTAGAGGCAATTGAGAATACTCGAATGCTGCTGGAAAGCGTTAATTAACCCAAAAAAACTAGCAACTCTCTCTCGTTCTAACTCTCTACTTTTCTTTGGCCCTCCTGCTAATTTCTGCTAGTAATATTTTTACTGGCAGAACTAGCAGCTGTCAAAATGAATAAACAAAAAATCGCGCCAAATATTTTCAATTGGCAAATACACCGATCAGCTTTTTAATTGCTGTTGTTGTTGTTGTTGTAGCGGCTACAACAATTCCCCCAGATCGGTTCATAGCTGTCGATGTCGTCAAGTTCCACTAACGGCAGCCCTAAGAAGAGTGCAGCCTCTATAGGGTCGGTCCGCAGGAACAAAGGCGTTAGGGTTGTTGGGTCTTCCGGGCATACGAAGAGATGCTTCGAGTCATGAGGTGTCTCTCCGCATGCCGGACACTCATTCGGCACATCCGCGTTTAGTCTGCTCACGTATGAGTTTAACCTGCTGCAATAGCCAGAGCGAAGTTGGGCTATTGTGGTTTTTGTCTCCCGAGGCAGATGAAGCTCCGTCTCGTCTATGTCCGGTGGTTGTGCGCCTAGAACGGCATTCACAGGTAAATCGATACTGACTCCCAGTGAATGCCGTTCGGGGCCTGTCGATATGCTGACGGGTCCAGAGGTTGTTTAATGAACCTCTGGACTTCGTCCGTCAGTTCGTTGAGATGCCTCCTGACGTGCCTGGGCGAGGGCTCTTCTTCAAGCAGCTGCCCATTCGGGGGACCACGTCTATGACTCCCGACAAGGAACTGCTTGCTTGTTATGCTCCTTGACGGAGCAATTCCGCCTCGTCGTGTAAGTGGTGTTCAAGCGACATCAAAAGGCATACAGTCGCTGTCCGTAGTGCGATGTTCTGAGTTGTCTGCATCCATTGCGTCCTAATAGTCCCCGGCGACCACACTGGTGCTGCGTAATTTAAAACCGGCCAGCCTATTGCCTTGTATGTTGCCAGCAACGTTTCTTTATCTTTGCCCCAAGTACTTCCGGCTAGCGACTTGAGGACCTTGTTGCGGCTCTGTACTTTGTTGACAATAGCGGTTGCGTGCGCAGAGAAGGAGAGCAGACGGTCGAAGGTTACTCCGAGTATTTTGGGGTTATTCACCGTCGGAATTGGTGTATCATCGACGGGAATTCCCAGCGGTAGCCTGACCTCCTTTGTCCAGGTGGTGAACAAGGTCGCAGAGGATTTCGTAGGGGAGAGGGTTAGGCTCCTTGCACTGAAGAAGCGAGAAAGCTTGCAGGGACACCCGTTTACTTTCGAACACAAGTCATCAATTCCATTCCCAGTCGCCATGATCGAGCAATCGTCGGCGCAGGAGACAATCGAGACTCCCTCTTGGGTTTGAGGGAGCGTTTATCTGGAGACCGTATCACGCTATTCACATCAATCGTTTGGAGAGTGCAAAAAATATTCCTACGCTTTGCTCTGCACACTACATTTTTCTGAACCGCTTCCACCTTACGAGTCGCGTTGCCAATTGATTAGTTTATTAACATTAAACAATAGACGCTCACTACTGTCCGTGTCATTTCTTCTTGACATTGTCTTGGGTAAAGTCGACTGCTCGTCCCTTCTTGGGTTGATAGATTTCACCGTGCCGAGTAGAAACCTTCGTCGCTTTGATACTTTTCGTATTGGTTTAAATAAAACAGTTTACAATGCAAATGCCCCCATTGTCAGGGCTTTGACTGAGTACAACTGTTTCTCAAAATTTTTGGATCTTGACTTGTCGGAATCAAAATCAATTATCTATACTAAATTGAAAAACTATTTATTGTGCAAAAATTTAGATTAGCCATTAATGTATTTACTCTTAGTTCATTTAACGCTTCAAATTGTACCAAAAATTTAACTACGTAGCTTGTAATTTTTCATGTCTGTACCACTTACAACTTTAGACATTAAATAAATAAATGGAAATGTTAAACAGTAGCGGGGAAAGCAACCCCCCCTTGGAACCACCTGTTTAATTTTTCTAAGTTTGCTCGATTTGTCTATAAACATTACCGACGAATGTCGACCTCAGATAATTCGCCGACCACCTTTTGAGCCTCTGTGGGAGAGAGGAAGCCTCTATATCTTCTAGTAGCGTGGAACGCCTTTGACAGGTCCAACGCTACTACATAGAATAGTTCTCTCACAGGGACGGTTACGGTTAAGGCCACGAGTTATCTGAATGTTTATGGCGTTAAGTGCTGTTGTTGTACTGTGCACTTTACGGAAACCATGCTGATGCTGCGCTGGGGTCAGGTGGTTTGTGAAATACGGAGCAGCAAGGTCTCTAGTGTCTTCGCTACCGGGGAAAGGAGTGTTATCGATCGATAAGATTCTTCTTTGTTGGGTGGTTTCCCCGGGTTGAGCGGTGGGACCACTCTCCCCACCTTCCAGATGTCTGGGATGATGAGAGGGGCCATAGACATATTGAGGACCTCCGTAAGGTACGCTACTCCCGTGGGACCCAAATTTTTCAGCATCAGCATGCATATTCTGTCGGGACCCATGGCCACCTGAACTTCACCGCACAGGTTGTTGGCAGGTTGTGCAGCCCTGGTCACTCGACGCTTGGCTTTGTCCATCGGAGGATGCAGTATGAACTGCCGGCTAAAATAGCTTGCGCATCGCTCCGGGTCCGACGAAGCATGGCCGCCGAAAGAAATTTCGACCCTGTCGTCGTCCTTCGTTGGATTGGACAGTGATCTCACGGTCGATCAAAGCTTACTCACACCAGAGGTGAAGTTAAGGGTCTTCAGATGCTCTTCCCACTTCCTCCGCTTATGTACGTTCACTTGTTGCCGAATCTCCGCGTTGAGATCCCTGATATGAGGATTTCCGGGATCGGCCAGTAGAAGGCCGTCACGCTCATCGGCTAGAACAGCCGCTTCAGTAGGGAAATTTGGACGTGGCTCCGTTATGCATCCGAAGCGAGCTGCAGCAGCAGTGACAACCCTGAGAAACTTACGTTCACCAAGGTGGACGTCGGTTGGTGTGGGGAGCGCACCGAAGGTGCTCTCAGTAAATTCCGCGTAGCCTTTCTAATCAGCTTTAGAAAAGTTGATATAGGTCAGGTATTTCGCGGAGGCAAATTCGGTTGGTTTATCTATCAAGATGACTATGGGCAGATGGTCTGATGCCAAAGTCAGCATAGCTCGCCATGATACGCTGTTTATCAGACCAGCGCTGACTATTGTTGTCTGGTGAGCTGCAGCACCTGCCCATAATCCTGGTGGGTGCGCCGTCGTTCATTGAGCAGAATGTCGAATCGTCTATCTGCTCAGCTAAGTCTGCTCCCCTACGATCGTTTGACAGGCTTGAATGCCAAAGATCGTGATGCGTATTGAAGTCACCTACTGCCATACGGTTTTCACCTCTGAGGAGCGCACCTATGTCAGGGGGTATCCTGCCGAGCAGCAAGGACAGGGGGTTTTTATAAATTAAATATTTCGAGCTCAAAATCGCCTGACCGGATAGCAATGCCCTGAAATTCTAGGGTGGTATCCCTGCGGCCGATGTCTGCTTCAATAAGACGATACTGCACCCTGTGGGGCGTGATGAACGCTAAGCCACTACCATTATCTCGCTCGCGATCTCGACGGTGCAACTTCGTCTCTTGGACCGCAGCTATCAATATACCATGCCTTCCCATGAAGACGGTTATCTCCTCGATCTTACTCTGAAGTCTGTTACAGTTTAATTGAAGGAGCTTCATGTGGTTCGGGAGACGTGTAGTTATGCGGGGTGTGAGGGATGTGTGTGGCCTTACCGCCATTGGCTGTGTGCGCTGCTGTGGAGGTTGCCGCCCTGTGGTGGTAGTGGGAGGCGTAGCAGTTGGGGTTTGCGATCGGGCAGCGCGACATGGGCCCTCGAAGTTCCTCGTCCAATCTCGCGTGGTGCGCAGACCTGAACATGCCCTAAAGTGGCACCAGCCAAGGCAGGTGTTGCACTGGACTGATGTCACAATACGGAATATCCTGGTCTGACAAACCGTGCACATTGTAGGAGGAACTAGAAGTTGTTGGCGGCGGCGTGTGGGTTGTGGTGCGGTTGTGGTGTGGCCTATTGTGTTGTTATGTTGTGGTGCTGTGGTGTCTGTGTTGAGCTGCTCAGGTGGACTGGGGTCAGCCGTGAAGGCTGCTCTGTTTGAGCAGCAGGGGGCCACAAAATATGTGGTCCATTGCCGATATCTCCGTAGTAGAAATGGGCACGGGCCTAATTTTTCAGGCACGAGTGCAAAATCAACTTTCAAAAACACGCACGAGCCCGCACGTTGAGAATTTTAGTGGAGCCCGGCCCGGCTCGGCCCGGCACGACGGGACACCTCCCAGCCCGGAAATAAAGAGCCAACTTTTATTGTGTGTATACATATGTACATATTTTTAATTTTGTGTTAATGTATGTATATTTACTTAAGCGAATCAATTTTTTCCATCAAAGATTTTTATAAAATATTTTCTGAGAAGTAGAAAAAGTGGAAGGTATTTTGGGTAACAAAACTACTAAGTATCTTATTTTTTCTATCGGTTTCCAAATATTTTTTTTTTTTTGCTTTTCTCTTATCAAAAGAGTTTTATATGTACTATTTTTTTTTTGCATAAAAACAATCGCTTTTCTAAATTTGTAGTATTAGCAACGGGCTTTTTCGTGCCTATTCGTGCTTTTATGAAATTTTACTGAACGCCCATGCACGCACGAGTTCGTGCTGACAGCAAATATTCCGGCCCGTACCCGCGGGCTTACGCAGGGGCCCGCCGGGCCCCTGCCAAAAGCCTGGCCCGTGCCCATCTCTAGTCGGAATTAGCTCATTGTTTTCTGCTTTTCGCATAAAACGCCTGACCGACAATATGATTCTAAGATATTTGATCTTATCAAAGAAGGTAAGGCCATTCGTGATTTTTTTTTGGGAATGTCTTGGCACAGAGCCGCGTCAACTAAAGTAAAGATTGGTCCTGCAAAATTTGAGGGATACATAACCTCATTGTCTGAAAACTTCTGAACATTGGCCCTTATTATGAGTTGCATTCGATTTTCGATCTTCGCTGGTTATCGAAGATCGTAAGTGAAATTCGTATTATGAGCTATGCAACCATGTCGAAATTTTCGTTGAGTATCGAATTTTCTGTCGAACAGAATTTTGCTTTCGATGGTTTAGCGAAGTGTTGGAAAATTGTGAAAAATGTATGATTTTGCATTTGTTTTCTTACTTTTTGGCGTTTAGACTAATTATAAAAAAGTTTTATCAATTTCATGCAGTTTTAACGTCGTGAATACAAACACAAGCTTGAAATGCTGCTTTTACTTGTGAAGACTATTAATCAAATAAGAGACTTACTCATCGATAGGGGATCTACTATACGCTTGCTCTGGATACCTAGTCACATAGGGATCTACGGCAACGAAGCGGCTGATGGCGCACCGAAATCCGTTCCTACTCTACCGGTAACAAAAGATGGAACTTGCGAGAAGAAAGACATGTGTGCAGCAATCAAGCGATACCTCCACGCAAAAGCGAAGAGCGAATGGCTTCAGTATAACCATCACCACTACACACCCATCAACAGAGACCTAAAAAATATACGATACCCTACCGACATCCCAAAATCGCAGATTAAGAACTACTCCCGTTTGCGCCTTGGCCATACCCAGGACACTCACCAACATCTCCTGGCCATTGATCCACCTCCATCCTGTGCACTCTGTGGAGATACGCTCTCTCTAAAACACATATTTCAAGACTGTTATAACCTAGTTGAAATCAGAAGCCAATATCTTAAAAGCACTTCTTAAAACGCCTACGAAAGAAAATATAAATTATATAAACAATTTTATAAAGCATATTCGTGTCCGTATATAGAAATAATTATTTTATTAAAGCTGATCTTCGATTGACAATTTTACTTCTTTAAGTGATACACAAAGAGTTTATTATTTAGAGCTGATAGTCCTGGCAGCTAATGCTCGTTCAATAATATTAACGTATTAATTTATTTATTTTGTTAATAAATAATAATAATAATACTTGTGAAAGAAAATCCCAATACTCAGTTGGCACAATCTCTGAGAACAAATCATAGAGCTGTGGATAGTTTTAAAATATTTTAAATAGATTTGGCTCACGAACGCCTCTTTAGACAGTCGGAAGTTTTTGGTAAATCTATAGTCAAATTTCTTAAATAAATTTTATGTCAAAATATATTGTAAAGGCTATACTTAAACTCTCTTAAACATTTACTACTCCTGGCCAGTTCTCTAAACTCTCATCCTCTGACGAGTCGTTGAACCCCAGAACTACGTTGTACTAATTTTTACCACGTTTTTATAAACTTGCTTTCTTTTTTATTTCATTTTAATTTTCACAAATTTACATAAATATGTATAAGCACACTATTTAGTTTGCTCGATTTGTAAAAAAAGCTTCTCAGCGGTGAAAAATATACTATTGTGAACAACATAAACGAGCGAAGTTCACAATAGCGCTATTCTTACTACGACTTACGAAATGAAAATTCGTTCGATGAGCACTTTCGACCACAGTCGAAGATGGAATGTAACTCATAATAGGGGCCATTATTTTCGGTCACTTTCTTTGTAGCAGCGTCGTTTGCAACCGCAACTAGCGGTTCTTCAATTTCCGTTACCTTGCGGTTATCGGATACAGTTTCGTCTTCAATCGTCTTGCCTTCACTATCACTACAGTTGACTCGTCTGGACGCAAATAGAAAACACAAAAGAGAAAAAATTGCTTTCAAGACTTATCCGATTATCAACTCTTCCCGATATAAATTGGGCTTTAAAGAAGATAAATTTTTTACTATCGTTAGGATTGCATGTGGCGGGATTTGAACACGCGGTCTCGGTGTTTTAAGTCAACACTTCAATCTCTACGTGTAAACATAATAGATTGGCGCTTACAAAATATGTTAGCGCCTGGCCGAGCTTCTCCTCCGATTTGTTGCGTGCGCCTTGATGTTGTGCCACAAAGGGCGTTTTTATGAGGTGTTTTTCATGGCAGAAATACGCTCGGAGGTTTCTAACCACTTTTTCAGATATTTCTTTTTTTTTTATTTTGGTATCGATATTTGCGATATTGAGTCTTTTTATTCCGATATTAATGGGTACCCGATATTATTCCAGCGATACTTTAAATGAGTACCATATCGATACTTTCGGTTCGATATCGTGTCCCTACTCACGACGAAAAAGGGAATGTATATAGTAGAGCTGTCAAACTATCGATAGTCAAGTCCATCGATGTTTTACGATAGTCTTAAAGGTAGCTATCGATACTAGCGATAGTACCGACCCATTTCATATGTTTTTCTAAATCCATTTATTTTTCGTTATCTTAATTTTATAAATTTGTTTATTTTAGCGGCTCACGGTTGCATTTTAATATCGAGAAATATTGCTAGAAATTCATTCGCCGTGTAAACAGTCAAAAAGCGATTTCAGAAATTTTCCCTGCAATTCGCCTTTCGGAAATAAAAAAAAATCTTTCGAGAGACACTTTACATGCAACTGCTTTCTGCAATTTCCCAATTTGACAGTCTTTTGAAATATACTGCATTGCCCGGTATGACACGCTCTTAAGACGGCAATGTAACCTCCATTTCCACGCTTAAAATAAAAAATGGCGCATTTAGAAATAATGCCACGAACCAACTAAACAGATCACCCAGCACGGTAACCGCGTATTTATAATTGCATTAGAGAAAAAATAATAATAGATGATAATGTCATTGACGTCACTGCAAGAAAAAAATACTTTTTTATCGCACACCGTCCTGGGTGATCTTTATTCGTTCGTTCATGAAATAATGCTGCCAATTTTTGTTCTCTTTGAACCAATACGTATCAAAAGCGCTAGGAAAGAGAATACGCTATCAATGAGACGATAGTGGCGATAGTACTATAACTATCGATAGTTATTTCATGTTATCAGACTATCGATAGTATCGTCGATAGCTTGACAGCTCTAGTATATAGCTCTGATCCAGTACTCCATGAACTTACAGGATTTTACACGAACTTGCAGGAAGTTGCCGGAAAAATGTTCCCGTACTCCAAAATCCTATAAATGAGAGCGACTTTTGGAGAGTTGTGTAGAGAATGAAGTTGCAATATTTCCCCGAACTNGACGAAAAAGGGAATGTATATAGTAGAGCTGTCAAACTATCGATAGTCAAGTCCATCGATGTTTTACGATAGTCTTAAAGGTAGCTATCGATACTAGCGATAGTACCGACCCATTTCATATGTTTTTCTAAATCCATTTATTTTTCGTTATCTTAATTTTATAAATTTGTTTATTTTAGCGGCTCACGGTTGCATTTTAATATCGAGAAATATTGCTAGAAATTCATTCGCCGTGTAAACAGTCAAAAAGCGATTTCAGAAATTTTCCCTGCAATTCGCCTTTCGGAAATAAAAAAAAATCTTTCGAGAGACACTTTACATGCAACTGCTTTCTGCAATTTCCCAATTTGACAGTCTTTTGAAATATACTGCATTGCCCGGTATGACACGCTCTTAAGACGGCAATGTAACCTCCATTTCCACGCTTAAAATAAAAAATGGCGCATTTAGAAATAATGCCACGAACCAACTAAACAGATCACCCAGCACGGTAACCGCGTATTTATAATTGCATTAGAGAAAAAATAATAATAGATGATAATGTCATTGACGTCACTGCAAGAAAAAAATACTTTTTTATCGCACACCGTCCTGGGTGATCTTTATTCGTTCGTTCATGAAATAATGCTGCCAATTTTTGTTCTCTTTGAACCAATACGTATCAAAAGCGCTAGGAAAGAGAATACGCTATCAATGAGACGATAGTGGCGATAGTACTATAACTATCGATAGTTATTTCATGTTATCAGACTATCGATAGTATCGTCGATAGCTTGACAGCTCTAGTATATAGCTCTGATCCAGTACTCCATGAACTTACAGGATTTTACACGAACTTGCAGGAAGTTGCCGGAAAAATGTTCCCGTACTCCAAAATCCTATAAATGAGAGCGACTTTTGGAGAGTTGTGTAGAGAATGAAGTTGCAATATTTCCCCGAACTTTTTCTTCTGGTAAAATCATGAAAAGTGTCAAGCAATCACTGGTTGACCTTTTTACAGGAAAATTTTTTTTTTTTGTTCCCGTACTTTTTGTTATTACTCACTTTTTACTCTCACTTCGGAGAGTAATTTGGGAAATCCTTAGCTATTTGTACAACGATTTAGGGGTGGGGGTGGAGGGAGCGTGGCTCCCAAACCTTCCCTAAACGAAAGAGGATGGACGCCGCTTTAGGAAAAGTCACCCCTCACCCCCCTCCCTCCCAATGGGAGCTGTTTGAAAACAGCGAAAATTTGGAATTTTTCCAAAACGATTATAACCCTCACTACTCCTTTCTCTGTTGCCCAAGAAGAGGGGCTGAACACACCTTTTACAGAAAGCACCTTTCTGCGTAGGCGGCCTTCGGCCGCGCTTAGGGATTATAACCCTCACTAAGTAGAATTCTCCTTTCTGTGTTGCCGAAGAAAAGAGGCTGAACAACTTTTGCAGAAAACAACTTTCTGCGTAGGCGGCCTTCGGCCGCGCTTAAGTATTATAACCCTAAGTAGAATTCTCCTTTCTGTTTTGCTAAAGAAGAGAGGCTGAACACCTTTTGCGGAGATATTTCGTGGATATTTTTTTTTTGACAGCTTAGCTCGGAAACTTGCAAAAAATACCATATTTCCAACCGACATTATTAATAAATTAGTGCACAGATATAGTAAATTATATTTTTTTAATAAATCGTGGACTGTTGTCTACAAGTGTGTGTAAAAGGTTTTTGATTCGATTCACGCGTTTGGGCACAGCAACCCAAAATCGTTGTACAAATTCATAAAGAGTGCCCAGTAATTTTGCTGTTTGACAGTTTTACAGGAAAAGTATTGGATCAGGGCTTATGTATGTATGAATAAGCATATTTACATTTTTTTGTCTATCTGGATTACTGTATACTGTGGTGTAAACGGCCTTTCAACTAATCGCTTCGGGTGGGGTTTAGTAGCGCTCCCAACTATTTCGGGCTATTCCGTCCAAAGTCCGAGACACTCAAGGGTCTACGCATTATTTTAACACTCACTTTTGTAAATTTCGGTGACTAATTTAATTACAAATAGGGTTTGAAATATGCCCTTTTTTGTAAAATCCGGAAATTAGCGTACATTTATCACTCCTATTCTCCTTAAAGCAGCCACTTCACCAATACATTTTTGTATTCCCCTTCACTTTATACTTTACTCGATTAGTTATAACTGGCTTTACGACTTTAACCCATTTGCGCCCTTTGTACTATGTAAACGACACCAATTCAACCCACGTCTAAAAGTTTACTATTATTATTAGAACGAAATTGCTTTAATAAGTTTGCACATACTGGTATTAATTTCACTTCAGATGGAATAAAAGACAAATAGGTATAACTGGGGACTCCGGATTTGGACCCTTACAAATCGACTTATCACATTAGAAGTGGTCCATATGAAAAGCTGCGAGTTTTTCTTAAATTATTGCACTTTGCCTTAAAATATCCGCTATTATAAAGTGTAAAACGAGTAAATTAATCAAATTACTAACAATGGGTATAAGGATTTGTTATTTGATGGATTTATACAGGTATTTCGTTAGCTGTCGTTGAAAGCCGGTTTTTCTGTTCGAAAAGCTTGAGAACAGCCGTACCGATTTTTCGAACTTTTGGACACCTATTTCCGACTTTCCAAGCATGGTTATAGACTAAAAATAATTTGGATATGTCATCGGTGCGTGGCAGCTCCCATACAAACTGAATTTTTCATACTGCATATGAAGAGGAGTTTGCTGTAGAATAATAAAACTTGGTATGGAGATAGTTTATGAAATCAATCCTCAGTAGAAAAGTGGCGGTTATTGGAAAAGGGGGTGTGGTCCTCCTTTACATAGTGAAACTTGTATAATGCATATTTCTTCCGGGATTTATAGATCATACAAGTGGAACTATCGTACAGAACAGCTCTAGAGGTATTTGTGGAAGGATATGGAATTATTTGTGGAGATTTATGTTAGTAATACTTTACTGTAAGAGAAAAAAGTGAGAAGTAGTAGTTGAAAATAGTCTTGCAATTACGTAAAATGATAAAATGTTCAAAATCTGGCCTCTGTGACATGATGATTCAGAATTTTTGTAAAAACGTCAGGTAGTTTCTGAATTAATTTTCTCGAGCTGTATATATATATTTATTTCTTAAGGAAATTTCGATTATATTTTGTTACTATAACAGGGCGGTAGCAAGTTCTGAAGGTTATTATTAAGTCTTTGACATATATTGTGGAAAAATCATTGGAAGCTCATAGGATCATCTTGGAAATAGAGTAGTCAAATCGCTGTTATCAAAAAATGTTAGGTTTTTATATTCGTAGCAAGAAATGGTGGTGGGTTATGAATCTCCGCATATATGCTTGATATGAGTATATCTAACCGGTGGATTCGACATGTTTTGTTTGTTAGAGGACACATTGTTCGAAAAAGCCACCCATCTGGTTCTATTGCAGCAGATCCAAACCCAAGGCATAACTTACATAACAAAGGCAAGTTGCCCAGCAGCAAAACTGAGTTTTGTGTCATGAGGTAATAATATGACAATGTACAGGATGCAAAAAAACGTTATGCTTTGTCAAATAATGTTTTAAAAACTAACACGCATAAGTGCCCGCTGTACTAAAAAACGTACACTCCCAAAAGTTAACTTTTACACTTTTTTCGTTTATTTTACTTCCTAAGTTTGTTTAAAATGCCTTTTATGGTCACATAAATAAAATTAGATATAATAAGAGTTTAACCGTTTTTGTTTGGACGTAAATGGGTTAATATTAACCAATTAATCACAATTCATTAAATAATAACACCTTCAAAATCAAGCGTGACTTTGGTTGCATATGCAAATTAAATGGCGGAGTTCAGCTGTCAAACTCCAAAATATGCAAAAGAATGAGAGACAAAAGAAGATAGGATATAACCCAGTAAGCATTAAAAATATACAAAGGTGTTCTCTGCAAAAGGTGTTCAGCTNACACAGAAAGGAGAATTCTACTGCCTGAGGGTTATAATCCCTAAGTGCGGCCGAAGGCCGCCTACGCAGAAAGGCGTTCTCTGAAAAAGATGTTCAGCCCCCCTTCTTTGGCTACAGAGAAAGAATTCTACTGCCTGAGGGTTATAATCCCTAAGTGCGGCCGAAGCCCGCCTGCGCAGAAAGGTGTTCTCTACAAAACGGTGTTCAGTCCCCCCTTCTTTGGCAACACAGAAAGGAGAACTCTACTGCCTGAGGGTTATAATCCCTAAGTGTTGCCGAAGGCCGCCTACGCAGAAAGGTGTTCTCTGCAAAAGGTGCTCAGGCCCCCTTCTTTGGCAACACAGAAAGGAGAATTATACTGCCTGAGGGTTATAATCCCTAAGTGCGGCCGAAGGCCGCCTACGCAGAAAGGTGTTCTCTGCAAAAGGTGTTCAGCCCCCCTTCTTTGGCAACACAGAAAGGAGAATTCTACTGCCTGAGGGTTATAATCCCTAAGTGCGGCCGAAGGCCGCCTACGCAGAAAGGTGTTCTCTGCAAAAGGTGTTCAGCCCCCCTTCTTTGGCAACACAGAAAGGAGAATTCTACTGCCTGAGGGTTATAATCCCTAAGTGCGGCCGAAGGCCGCCTACGCAGAAAGGTGTTCTCTGCAAAAGGTGTTCAGCCCCCCTTCTTTGGCAACACAGAAAACAGAATTCTACTGCCTGAGGGTTATAATCCCTAAGTGCGGCCGAAGGCCGCCTACCCAGAAAGGTGTTCTCTGCATAAGATGTTCAGCCCCCCTTCTTTGGCAACAGAGAAAGAATTCTACTGCCTGAGGGTTATAATCCCTAAGTGCGGCCGAAGCCCGCCTGCGCAGAAAGGTGTTCTCTGCAAAAGGTGTTCAGCCCCCTTCTTTGGCAACACAGAAAGGAGAATTTTACTGCCTGAGGGTTATAATCCCTGAGTGCGGCCAAAGGCCGCCTACGCGGAAGGCATTCTACGCAAAAATACATTTGTTAAAAAGAACATTTTTTTATAAAAACTTGTTTTTTCTATTTTTAATTAACTTTTTTATTCTTTATTCAAAATCGCCCGATACCTAATTTGGCACCTTTTGCAGAGAACACCTTTGTATATTTTTAATTGCTTATATCCTATCTTCTTTTTTTCTCATTTTTTTGCATATTTTTGGGAGTTTGACAGCTGAACTCCGCCATTTAATTTGCATATGCAACCAAAGTCAGACGCGTGATTTTGACGGTGTTTTTATTTATTGAATTGTGATTAATTGATTTATATTACAAGTCATAAAGCAAGTTATAACTAAACGAGTGAAGTATAAAGTGAAGGGGAATACAAAAATGTATTGGTGAAGTGGATGCTTTAAGGAGAATAGGAGTGATAAATGTACGCNACAAAAGGTGTTCAGTCCCCCTTCTTTGGCAACACAGAAAGGAGAACTCTACTGCCTGAGGGTGCNAATTAGTGACCAAAATTTACAAAAGTGAGCGTTAAAATAATGCGTAGACCCTTGACTATGTGTGTGGAATTTTTTTTGGATCGGGCCACCCCTTTGGACGGAATAGCCCGAAATGTTGTTGTTGTTGTAGCGGCTACAACAACCTCGCCCAGGACGGTTGGTGTCTCAGTCGTTGTCGTCAAGTTCCACTAACGGCAACCCTAGGAAGCGTGCAGCTTCTGTGGGGTTTGTCCACAGGGACAAGGCCGTTAGGGTTGTCGGGTTTTCCGGGCATGCGAAGAGGAGTTTCGAGTCATGTGGGGTCTCTCCGCATGTCGGACACTCATTCGGCACATCCTCATTCAACCTACTCAGGTAGGAGTTTGGGAACATCAGGAAGCAGCCCGAAATAGTTGTGAGCGCTACTAAACCCCACCCTTTTTATTATTTATTCAAAATCAGCCGATATCTAATTTGGCATAATTTCTTTTATTAAAAAATCCCAGCCTGTGGGAGGAGCCCAATGGGGGGTACGCCTTTTTAGAAAGCGGGGACTGTCCCCTTACGAGTGGGGGCGCCGCCCCCGCTCCCTCCGCCACCCAACCCAAAACCAATGTGAGCGCTACTAAACATTTCCCATCGCTTCGAATGAAGTTGGTCGGCTGCCTGCTCTCGTTCAACTTCTGATTCAACTAATCCCCTTGGAAAGCTGAATCATGTAAATTCCCAATTAGTATTAACTACCTTCACAACTCCCTTCATTGCCCGTAACAGCCCTCAAGTTACCATCCATAATTGCCCCAAAACATACCGCCAATTGCAATTTATCCTTTCTCTTTTGTTCCTCTTCCTTAGCTGCCGCTTCGTCCCGCCGAACACGGGCGATATTGTCCTTCGTTCGTACGTGCCATCTTGAAGAAATAATTTAATTCCTTGAGAAATATAAAAACAAAAATTTTGTACATAGTTTACCTTTTCTTCGGAAGAATGTTCATTTTCTTCGCCGAAATCGCTACTGCATAGAGGTTTCGGAAAAGCATCGATACATCGCAAATATCGATGTTTTGGTACGATGCATGGAACAGTGCTGCCGCTGTCACTTCAATTGAAGTTTTCACTTCACTTTACCTACGGTTTACACCGGACAATACTGTCATGACAATAGCGACACATGCACACTTTTTCACTAAGGCTATCTGCACACGTGTCGTCCAATCATAGTTCCGTTATCGTCTCGTCCCATGATTCAATAACTACAGGTTGTAGCAATCGTACAAAAACAACATTTACCATTGGTATGAACTCCTTGTGTCATCAACGTCTTCTTCATGTATTCGTATTCGTATGTATATGTATACCCTGCATACCAGGATTTCGCAGGAATCTGAAAGGTTTCACAATTTTTTTAAGAATTTTCTCCAAGAAATCGTACAGAAATTTCTTTACTAGTTCTAGTCAACCGCTTCATATGTTTTTCTTTAAAGATTCCTAAAAGAATCGTAACAAATTTCCGATACTCTTAAAGATTTCGGTAGCATTTGTTTGCAGGGTATATATTTACGTATATGTGTATGCACGGTGCAGCGAACAAAGGTGGCGCCGTCAGTGGTACCGCTACTTTGGTTTTGCCGATTTTGACAGTTGTGGTAACTTGTAAATAAACCTTTGTTTACAAATCAGCGAAAGAGAAATATGAATTATAAGTGAAAAATCAGTTTAAATTGTGTTAATTTGCAATTTGTGAGTGATTTTTGAGTTGAAGACTGCGTAAAAACTAATACAATGAAGTGATGTGTGTTAAATTGCGACAGCCGTCAAGATGCAAGAAGCGTAGATGCAAGTGTAGCGCTGGGACGAATCGCTGCATTTTGTGTACATAGGGCACGGCAAAGCCGTTCCCGAAATATTTCTCTATTATTATATTAACAGCAATTCCTCACAATGATTTTGTTTCTGCTCCACGCAGCCTCCATTAGCAAGTTAACTAATCAATCCCGCAGAGATGCTGCTGCAGTTTTCTGCAGCAGCCTTAATTGCAAAGCAATGGAGTGTACTAAAACGTTTGCTGAAGCAGCCTCAATTGCAAAGCAATGGAGTGCACTAAAATGTTCACTGTTCTCTAATAGATTAGGTGAAAAATGCAATATTTTCGCATTTAGCAAAATTAAAACACGTTTTTCGCTGTAAAGTGAACTGCTTTGGCAGTTTCAACTCGTTCTTTTCGCTCTATTCGTTGTTTACTTGTGGTACACAAATGTCAACGCCCAGGACGGCGCAATCTTGTATTCTATCATTCTTGATGTGTATGTATACGCGGATATGTAAACAAAGCAAAACAGACGATAATTTGGCACAAGCGTGCTCATAAGAAGAAGCATAGCCCTGAAATTTTGAGCCGAGCACATGCATTTCAAGGAGATCTGCGCACTTGTCGTTATCGGCTAGTTATCAGCAAATCGTAGAAGATGCAGGAACGGATAAGTAAGGCAGTGTCGTTTGCTAATCGTTGTGCACGCATTGTTTGTATACATTTCATGGGGAAAAATTAGTGAAAAAGTTATTATTTGCGTTATAAATGCATAAAAATTAATATTTTTTGCATAAAATCTGTGGAGATTATTAAAAAGTGGATAATTGCATTAAAATTCAATAAATCTGAGCGTTTTAACTATAAAATATGACGAAATTGTAAAAAGCCTCTGTGTGCATGCTCAAAACACATCTCAGGAATAGAAAGGAAGAGATATTACTGAAAAATGATGTGTAGAGATGTTGCAGCATAGTCTATATTTTAAAAATTGCTTTTTTTTTGTAAATATTTCCCGAAAATATCAACCAAAAAAAACAGAAAATACCTGCTCCAAGTGAATTTTTAGACGCCAAATGAATTGAAATATCACAACCGAGTGTTCGAAAGTGTAGTCGTCATGTATTCGTTGAATCATGATTGTGACATTGAATTGGGATTATCTGGAATGTATAAAGAAACGCAGCCTTCGTTCTACTTCACTTTCCACGAATAAGATTTATCTTCAAAATAAATTAAAATGTCTTTGAAGTATAGGATTTATTTAACCAAAACCAACAATCCTTTGCCAAAATTTTTGTTAGATAGTAAGTATGGCAAAGAAACTTTTCGCAAAAAACTACTCAAAAGAGCCCAGTAAATCATCGATCTGGCATCGGTTATTTGGAAGAAGTCATTTTGAGTTTGATTTTCACATATATAGTTGTAAAACGCACAGAAATGAATGGGTGGATAAAGTTTCATAATTATTTAGTAAATATTTGAGGAAAATAACAATTACATTTTAGTTTTCATACATCTTAAATTTTACAGCAAAAATGAAACATTTAAGTGAATCTCGTGATGACGTTGTTTCTGTGTGGCACTCCGCATACGGCTTCTCTCTTCATCGTATCGTCATCGGCGCGACATTAATTTTTCATGCAGCGACGATGACGATACGCTAACAGGTCCTCACACAACGCGACCATCTATTGTCAAAGTACTAGTTGTGAAGATGACGAAAAGCGGTGAGGAAGAATTCATCATATTTGAAACAGGACCAGTGTTGCCGTTTTGTCCAAATGGATCAAAATGCTACGTTTTTCATCGAATTTTTAAAAGATACTGTGGCGAATGCTGCGGCAACGCGAAGCGAACAACGAGAAATAGGCAGAATGTTCGAAGAATGACGTAGAATGTTCCACAAAGAGAAACGTCAATTGGATGAACACTGCGAACAGCGGGAGAAAGAGAATGAGCGATGAACTTCAGAACGTTCGAGAGTTGCCATGAGTGCGAGCGCAGGTATATAAGAGCCACGACACAGTGGAGTTGCGTTAGTTACGAGTTACAAGTAAGCAAGCTACAAGTAAAGTGAGCACAGAAGTGAGTTGCGAATAAGCAAGCTATAAGTTTAATTGTTTTAACAAGTTTAGTAAAGCGTTGTATTGCTTTACCAAATATTTTAAAGTGTTTTTACTGTATTAGCGAGTATTGTAAATTTTTTGTTGTGCAATAAAGTTAATTGTATTACAATTTGGTCATCGTTAGCATTTATTTAACAATCCAGCGATACGAACCGGAAGATTTGGGAAATCCGGACGAGGTTTCAAGGATAATCGTAACAATTGGTGTCAGAAGTGAGATTGTTAAATAAATCCCGAAGGATAAACTTTTGAAAATGGCAAAAATTCAGGACTTAAAGATTGAGGAACTCAAACAGGAGTTGGAGAAGCGAAATTTAGCAACCTCCGGAAGAAAAGTGGAGTTACTATCACGGCTGCGAGAGGCCATGGAAGCATCGACGTGGACAAATACGACTTCCAGGGTAAACTTGACGATGCATCCGCAAAGGATGAAGAGAAGGATGAGGCCGCTTGTTCGTCGAAGGATATGCAGCAGACAGCCGGTAAGGTTGAAGAACAGCAAAAGGCTCCTAGTTCATCCACAGGTATGGACATGAACACGTTATTGGCTGCCATGTCACAGATGATGCAGGAACAGAGGTCGCAGTTGTCGTTAGACGTTTCCTCACAGAGGCAAGCGTTGGAGACACGTATATCTTCAGAGGTATCAGCGCAGGTGTCATCCCGGTTAGAAACTCAGCTACAGCGGCACGCATATCATCACAGCTGGAAGCACAGGATGAAAAAATTACACAACTACAGGACAAACTTGAAGAGAGACAGGAGAAAGTCGAAGCAAAGGTAGAAGAATTGGAAGGTCGTCTTCGTGATTTACAGTTGAATCGTTCAGCTACTTCGACGAGCGCACCCAAGGTAAAAACCCCATCCTTTGACGGCACGATTCCTTTCCAGGTCTTTAAGCTCCAGTTCGAAAAAACGGCTGCAGCAAATCATTGGAGCATGGAGGGTAAGTCCGCTGCACTATTCATTGCATTGAAAGGACCTGTGGCAGAAATCTTGCAGACTATTCCCGACTGTGAAAGAAACAGTTACGATGCGTTGATGAGTGCTGTGGAGAGACGTAGCGAGCACAGGAGACAGATTTACCAGATGGAGCTGGAGAATCGCTGCCAGAAATCCAACGAGACTTTACAGGAATTCGCCTCTGAGATTGAATGGTTGGCTCATTTGGCAATTGGAGACGCATCTGGTGAGCACCTCGAAAGGGTAAAAATCCAGAAGTTCATCAACGGAATGCGGGACGTGTATACCAAGCGAGAGACGTACGCGAATCCAAAGCCAACCTTTGCTGAAACTGTCTCGTATGCTCAGACGCATGAAACCGCGGCGCTCCTAAGTAGACCAGTCTACAAAGCACATCGCGTGGAAGTGGAAACACCGCACGAGACAAATGAAATGCTGAAGAAGGTTATCCAACAGCTGGGCAAGAAAAAGCATGGCTCTGGCAAATGTTTTAAATGTGGAAAGCCAGGTCACTTCGCCCGCGATTGCAGCGCAATCCGGAAGAAAAGTGGAGTTACTATCACGGCTGCGAGAGGCTATGGAAGCATCGACGTGGACAAATACGACTTCCAGGGTAAACTTGACGATGCATCCGCAAAGGATGAACAGAAGGATGAGGCCGCTTGTTCGTCGAAGNTAATTGGCCGGAAAGCATGCAACCTCACTGTTGGTGGATGTGTGAATGGGTAGAAGAGAGTACTGACAGTGGATACTGGAGCGACACATTCCATCATTCAACCGGATTTGGCCACTTTTCATGTGAATCCACTACCTGGAGCAAAGCTGCAGACTGCAACTGGTGAACGCACCCAAGTGTTGGGAGAAGTACCATGCGAGGTAATAATCGACGGTTTGGCCTCGTACACGAAGTTTATTGTGGCAGACATTGTGGATGAAGTTGTTGCTACAGAGAAAGAGTTACGAGAGGCNAGCAGGGCTAAAGGGCACGAAGCCAACTCCAATCATTCGTTAAACTGAAGCGAGCCTGCAGGAAGGGCCGCATGCTGGCTCCAGAAGTTGAAGGGCCCATAATCTCCGTCTCACTAATTGGCCGGAAAGCATGCAACCTCACTGTTGGTGGATGTGTGAATGGGTAGAAGAGAGTACTGACAGTGGATACTGGAGCGACACATTCCATCATTCAACCGGATTTGGCCACTTTTCATGTGAATCCACTACCTGGAGCAAAGCTGCAGACTGCAACTGGTGAACGCACCCAAGTGTTGGGAGAAGTACCATGCGAGGTAATAATCGACGGGTTGGCCTCGTACACGAAGTTTATTGTGGCAGACATTGTGGATGAAGTTGTTGCTACAGAGAAAGAGTTACGAGAGGCTTTTCGCCAGCTTGATATTGGCGCTCTTCAAAAGCAATTCACGAGTGTTGAACGTAAGTGGACGTTTATTTCTCCTGCTAGTCCACAAATGAGAGGAGCTTGGGAGCGAATTATTCGCACACTTAAAGCTGTCCTATATCAAATACTGACCCCAGAAACCAAACTTAGTGACGAGAAATTGTACAACCTATTCGTAGAGGTTGAGATCATTATGTACAGTAGACCATTCACGTGCCTATCATTGGAGACCGCAGAACAGGAAGCGTTGACACTTCCTGTTGGGAAGTTTTTCGGGACTTAAGCCACAAGGTCTGTTTTCCTCCACATACCAGTACGTAAGACGGTCTTGGCGCCATTCACAGTACCTAGCCGATAGATTTTGGAAAACGTGGGAAACAGAGGTGCTACAAACGTTAACTAGAAAAGCAAAGTGGTATGACGACGTTAAGCCAATTGGGAAAGGTGACGTTGTGATCATAGTAGATCCCAACCTACCCCGTTACACGTGGCCGAAATGCAGGGTTGGCGACACACTCACAGGGAAAGATGGTCAAGTAAGAAGCGCTTTAGTACGTACCGCAACCGGCGAGTATCACCGTCCTGCTTCAAAACTAGCAGTACTGGATGTAATCGGGGAGAGAAGTGGCGACGATGCACCTGTTAAGGTATTAACTCACCCATATCGTTATACCAGGGGGGGTAATGTTGCAACACCGCCCGGTAACACACCACAACTTACGTAACAATATGGCAGCACAGCAAAGATGCAACTCTGCCAAACAAAGAAGTATACAAACGCGACCATTCTTTGATTTTCTTTTATTCTTAGATTATATTGTAATATATCAAGTCTTAGTGGAATCGAATGAATTCTTTTATTTTCCAAAATGGAGTTAATCCCCACGCTAAAGTATACCAGAGAACGTATAGTTATGAGAAGATGCAAATCGTAAATCTGCTCTTCTTCATTATTTTCTGAAACGTTTCAACCATGGGTCGTAACAGAGAAATGCTAAATTTCATGTTACTGTGCTGCAAAGTCTGCAAACCTGCAAACTGAATGTTTATCATCTGTTAACCAAACCAGCAAGCATATGAAAACAAAAACTTGTAATTACAATTAAAATAAATAAATTATTGGATATGCATTGAATGTGTTTTTTTTCAGTAATTGCTCTACTTATTTAAAACATTATGAATTGTACGTTGGTGCCCAATCCTCATTTCGTAAAATGGTGATTGTGATCGATTCAGATTTGCCGTCGGCATTTCAGAGGCGCTTTGGGTAAAAAAAATCGAGTTTACTTTTTTACCGATTCGCATGGTAGATGCTACACTATTTTCAAT
>NW_016161472.1:36036-42972 GCF_001687245.7 Rhagoletis zephyria
CTTTCGACCTCTATTTTTAAAGCCATGCAAAACTAATTTTGAACTAAACGAATCATTCCGTGGTTTATGTCAAGATTTTAACTGTCATTCCAGCACGTTTGACGTATCGGACTCGCTTTTTACTATAAAGAAAACTATTATTTCCACTCTCAATAATTGAAATACTATATTTAGCATATCCAATCAGCTGATGAATTTGATTCTGTAGCTGAATAGTTTTAGATCTCGACACTTAACAAACTCCTGTTTCCACTACTCGGCACCAAAAAACTAAAAAAAAGGTTCCGTACGTCATGCGGACTGCGCCCCTCGTGTCGGTTGGGCGGGAATGGAGGGTAAAAGTTGGGATTAGTTAATTAATTAACATGACTTAGTGCTAACAATAAACATGCTCGCTTAGGTACTATTTACATTTACCTATGTAGAAATGCTTACAACTCGGCCAGTCTGATAACTAGAATCTCCTGATTCTATGCTATACCTATCAATAATTATTACGTCCCAACATATTTCCTTTCGTCTTACATTCGAGCCAAGGCTTTATGTTTGTAATGGACCATGTACCCTTATACGGTACTTGGGTCTGCTGAAAACCTTCTACATCTTCAACTAGGTAACGATCATGTTCTAAGATTTTGGCTACCTTATATGGTCCTCTGAACTATGGTATTAATTTACTTGAGGCTCCTACTAAGTTAAATTTACGCGCACGTAGTCGTTTGCTATCCATGTACTCTTTATTCTACTTCTGTGCTTTTTGCTGTACTATTTGAGCTTGCTGTCTCACCTCTTGCACTGACCTAGCCTTAGACACCTGTACTAAATCTAAAACATTTTCTTTCAGTGTATCTAATATTTCCCCCCTTTGTCTCACCCCAAACAGCATTACGCTAGGATGTTCATTGACCGCTTTGTGTAGGGTATTGTTCATTGCAAGGCGTATTCAATAAGGTGGTATCGGTACGCCAACAACAAAATGTACATGTATTTTGTTTTTGCTTTTGCGACGAGGACTGTCAAAAATTTCATAGGAATGATGTGAAAGAGGACAAAAAGCAATAAACAATCAACTGCTCCAACCAATCAACAGCAGCCATATTACATATGAAGCCGTGAGGCGAAGGAAAATAAAAGGGTGCTGCAATCACCTGTTAAATACGCCTTGGTTCATTGGGCTCTAACACTTTTTGCCAGCTAATGTCATTTCCCGAATCTACCATTTTTGCTAAGGCCTAGGGCCTTATTAACAATCTCAGCCTGTCCGTTTGCTTGCGGGGAGTTTGTTGCAACTTTAATATGTTGAACATTATTGGTTTCTAAGAATTCCTTAAACTCATTGGAAGTGAAACAAGTTCCTCTATCTGACACCAAATATTTTGGTCTACTGTAGGCTCCAAAACAATCTTCTAGCGACAGTACCGCTTCTTTTGACATCGTGGTCTTAGCTGAATACAGCCGAACGAACTTTGTACAAGCGTCTATTATTACTAGTATGTGTTTGTACTTTGTGTTGCTACTATGAATTGGTCCATAATGGTCGATATGTAACATTTCAAAAGGTTCGTTTCCTTTAGGAATCATATTAAGAAGACCTTCTTTTTTCCCGTGTTTTGTGGAGAATGCTATACATTTTAAGCAGTTTTCGATATGCCCAGCTGCTTTTTTCCTAATACTAGGGAACCTGTAGCTTTTACTTATCGTGTCCACTACTCTCTCAACACCTATGTGGCCCAATTCAACGTGGTATTTATACAAAACATGTTCTTCCGTTGACTCTGGTACGTAAAATAATAAATTACCATCCTTCTTTTTATACACGACTCCGTTTCTCATCTCACAATGGCTATCTTCTGTATTTTCCAATCTTTTTCTGATAGTTTTTAGGTTTTCGTCCCTATTCTGACATATAATTAAGTTTTCCTCGGGTGTATTTCTATGGATCGTTAGGACGTTATTTATTCTGCTCAGCGCGTCAACATGTTGCATCCTTTTGCCTGCTCTATGTTCTAGTTCATAGTGATAATTTTGTAGTTCGAGGGCCCACCTCGCTATTCGTGGATTGATGTATTTTTTATTGAGAGTTAGAGTTAAAGAGTTACAATGAGTAACAATCTTGAATTTTATACCCTACAAATAAACTCCAAACCTCTTTAACGCATATATTATTGCCAACGTCTCCAACTCAAAGCTATGATATCTTGATTCGTAGTTTCGTATCCTTCTTCTTTTGGACCAGTATTGCACCGAATCCTACTGAACTGGCGTCACAATGCAACTCTGTAACATCGTTCGGGTCATATATCGCCAGCAGGGGTGCTTCCAACAATTTTCTTTTAAGTGGGTCGAAGGTTTCTACTTCCCTTTGACCAAACTGAAATTTTTCATCTTATCTCAGTTAATCATAAAGTGGCTTAGCTACAATTGAAAAATCTTGTATGCACCTACGAAAGTATGAACAGAGTCCTAAAAAGCTTTGCACTTTTTGAACTTTTGTTGGAATAGCAAAATTTTCCACTGCCTTTAATCCTTTTTTGTCTGCCTTTATGCCATCGCCAGTTATCGAATACCCTAAGTAAGAAATTTCCGACTGAAAAAATTCGCATTTATCTAACCTAAGCTCTAACTTATTTTGTACTAAACATCGGAAAACTTTCTGTAATATACGCATGTGTTCTTCAAAAGTTTGTGTTGCTATCATAGAAGCAGGTTTCTTTGACAGATATCCCATTGAAAGTTATGTCAAAAAGCTGCTTTTAACTTTAGAGTCGACTTTATTTTGACTATAACTACGGGCCAATGTCATCAAGTTATATTATGACTTCGCCACTACGTATCATTTCCGCAAAAATTTTGTTTATGAACTTTTGAAAAGTCCGTGGAGCGTTTCTTAATCCAAAGGGCATTCTTAAAAACTCAAACTGTCCTAAAGGTGTCGTAAAAGAAGTATATTTTACTGACTTCTTCGACGAAAACATGGAAAAATCCATTCTTAAGATCTAACTTTGTAAAGCATCTCTTATTTAGTAGCCTGTCTAACAAGTCGTCTATCAAGGGTATAGGGTAGTTGTCTTTCGCCGTAACTTAGTTCAATTTTCTATAATCGACGCACATTCGTAAGTCGCCTCTCTTCTTTTTCACCAACACTATTGGCGAGATAAAATCTGAGTCACTAGGACGTATGTACCCTTTCGCTAGATATTCATCTAGTATCCTTTGTAGTTCTGCTTTTTCGCTGTACGACAATCTTCTAGGTGTGCAAGCAACCGGTCTCGCATTTTCTAAAACTAGCCGTATTTCCTTTTGGACTCTGGGCTTATCTGGCCTTTTTACATTTATGTATTCTCTGCAAAACATCTTCTGGAAAAATTTTCGGTTTTTAAAACTAACCCCACTTCCAACTACACACTCTACTCCACTCATATCTTGCATATCGATTGCTAATAATCTAATCTTACTAATGTCACTATTTTTCTCAGCTTTATCTTTGTTCACCTCCTTGACCTTGCTCGTAATCCCACCCATATTTTTCTATGTTGCATCTGAATCACCAATGTCCTCAACTTCGCGCACTTTCACAAATTTGTTCTTATTCTCGACTTCGTTCACGTTTTCTTCTTCACCTTGCACCACCCTATCCATAAATTCTACATTTCCTATATTCAACTTTGCCTCGCTTGCCTCAATAAAATCTCTATCTAGCAATACCGAGTAACCAACACACCCATTAGGATCCACTAAAATTTTAATTAACACATCTTTATTCAGGACTTTAATACTACACTTCATCTATCCGATACCTTTAAAAATTGACTTATTTAATCCATAGTACGTTTCTTTTACTTCCTCTAGCTTCACCCCTGACGGCACCACATTTTGTTTCATTAAGCTAATCGGGCTGCCCGAGTCAACTAAGCATTCTACAAACATATAAGTATTAACGTGTGACAACATATATATTCTAAAATAACTTACAAATGAATTTTTCTCTTTTTTATATTGGTTACAGTTTGTTGCGAAGTGTCCTTGCTGTCCGCAGGCATAGCACGACCCAGCTTCTCGTTTCGCCTTCCTGCAGTCTTTCGCGTAGTGGCCTGAACAGTTGCAGTTATAGCACCTGAGACGTTCATCGGTGCGTTGCTTTGCTGCTGGTCGTTCCGGCAATGAAATTGAACGGAATGCTCTCACGACATCGTTTGGTGACGTAACATTGTGCAACCTTGCTTGGTTGCGGAGTTGCTTGCCAGGGATTCCTTCAACAAGGTAATCCGCGAATTCTTCGTCACTAAGATTTAAATCTGCTCGTAGGGCGAACTTGTCATTGTAGTAGTTTGCAAAACTTTCTTCCGGCACCCACACTCGGCTTTCAAACCTACGACGGCGTTCGAGCTTTCTTTCGCCGGATGTGAACACCGCCTTCATTTCGTTCATTAATTCGTCTACATTGTTGGCGAACGTTGGCTTAGCATTATACCATGTAAGAACTGCACCTTTCAACTTTAGGTGTATGGCAACACACATCATCGCATCTTCGACTTTTAATATACCGCGGTAGTGCATTACTTTATTATACCATGTGGTAAATTTATTTCTTTTAGTGTTTCGGACGCAACTTTGTCGCTTACTTCGTGTGTTCCCGCCATTTGTTTGTCTTTTTCGAGCAGAGCCTTTTGTTGCGGATAACGGATAAATGTTCTGCTGTTACAATTCACGCTATCGCTATCTTCGGTGTGCCTTGCTGGACGCCGCCCAAAGGTGCCGCTTCGAACACACACTCCATCGTTGTCGTGGTCGCTTATTACAATTCTTCCGTTGCTCGCCCCGTTGTTCGTGCCGTTGGTCGCACCGTTATCCATGCCGTTGTTCGCACCGTTGTCCATTCCGTTGTTCGCACCGTTGTTTATGTCGTTGTTCACGCCATCGTTGTTTTCACCATCGTTTGTACTACTGTCCTCGCCACTCTTCTCAAAATTATCTGCTGCTGCTGAACCTTGTCTTTTTTAATTTTCGGCTACATTTTCTCCAGGGCAAAGTCCACGTGCCTCCGCTGATAGGTCGCTGAGTCTTGCAGCTAAAGTGGCCTTTGCGCCACTCGCGTTTAGCCCAACGGCCGTGCACCAGGCCTTCAGTTGCAACAGCGAATATCGCTCAGCACTTATGTTCTCACTTTCCATTTTATATTACTTAAAATTGACTGTATTTTTAATAGGAATGGTTCCGCGGACCACTTCTGATATAATATATCAGGTCTTAGTAGTATCGAGTAAAACACGTCCTCTTCGTAGCTACGCACAAAATCTAATGAATTCTTTTATTTTCATTTTCAAAAATGGAGTTAATCCCCACGCTAAAGCATGATACAAATATTTAAAGGTAAAACCCATGATACTAAAAAGAAGGTAGTTTCAATACATGATTCAATAATTAAAGGTTTGCTCATTATTGACATTCGACTTTTGACACTCCCTAAGCTGCCTTACAAAAGCTTTGCACACACACACGAACCCACACACAGTGCTTTGCTAAGGGAGCCGATTTTGTCAAGAGGGAGCGAGAAAACTGCTTTTTGAGCAAACCTTTTATTATTGAATCATGGTTTCAATAAACAACTTTTGACGGATAATAAAATTTTTTGAAGTTTCATAAATTGTGAGTATTCTTTATGGCCTTGCCACTTTGATAATATTAAAACAATAAATCGGAGTATTTTCTTTCCCACATTTATACCAATTTAATAATATTTCAAATCAAATATCATTATCAGTGCGTGGCAGTTTTTTTTACTTACGTGGTTCGCACCTTTTTTTATTAAAAATATATAAAATGTGTAATGTCAAAAGAGACTTCATTGAAATTGTACTTTTTATTTTATAATAAAAATCACGAGAGCATTATGATGTTATTTTTTCATTTTATTATTTTGAATGCAATCTTGCGATTTAAAAATCAAATTCTAAAGAATGCTCTTTTCAAATAAATCTTTTTATAATCGCCAATTCCATGTGAATAAATTGTTCTCATAACTTAACATGCAAAACAAAAACAAATTGGGAAAAATTATTTTTGCTTTGCTTTATAATTTCTGCCAATATTTGTTCACATACAATTCGTGATTGTGATGAAATTCGTGAAAATTTACTTTTAAATTTCTCATCAGGTTTTGCAAAAAATTAGGCTATCACCATTAACTTCAACAAATTGCGAATTTAAAATTTCCAATGTATGCAAAAAACTTGAATTCGGCTTGCGCATAACGCCCCTCCTATAAGCGATTAGCATAAGTATAATTTTGATTCATCCGTTCTGAAGTCTACTTTCGTCAACCCCATTTTGGAGATTATGCATTAATTTTCAGATTCATCATATTCGACATCTTTGAGTGGACTGATGAAAAATATATTACTGCTCGTGATCAGGTAGCATGAATTTAATGAAATGTCATAATTTTATTCAAAGAGAGATTTCAATTTAGTTCCGTTTGCGAGGAGGAAGTGGCCAGATGTGTATGCAGTATTAAATCTAATGATGTGGGGAATGATGAGCTTCCGATAAAGTTTGTCAAATTAATTTTGCCTTACATTCTCGCTTGCTTTACACACATACTCAATCACTGTTTAACCACTTCGTGCTTTCCATCCAAGTGGAAAGTAGCAAATGTCACACCAATAGCCAAAAAACCTGGTGCCTCTCTGATTTGTGAATTCAGGCCCATAAGTATATTAACAGGACTTTCTAAGGTTTTTGAGATGCTTTTAGCGCAGCAAATATCCGACTTCATTCATAAAAATAAACTCCTAAACCCTCTGCAGAGTGGTTTCAGAGCTGGTCACTCCTGTTCTACTGCTGNTCATATATACACTGGTGTCCCTCAGGGATCCATATTGGGCCCCCTTTTGTTTAGCATTTTCATAAATGACATTTTCAGCACCTGCACTCATG
>NW_016161472.1:45038-46100 GCF_001687245.7 Rhagoletis zephyria
CCATCAATTACCTGCGACAGTACGCCTCCTATGGCATAACCACTAGCATCCGTATCCAAAATAAACGTTGCACCTGGAACGGGATACGCTAGCATAGGTGCAGTACATAGTCGTTCCTTCAGAGTCTGGAAAGCCTCCTCCTGCTCCTTGTTCCACTCGAAGGCTCTATTTTTCCTAGTGAGCTCGTGGAGGCTATTAGCAACGCTGGCGAAATTCGGAACAAATCGGCGGTAGTAGGTGCATAGCCCAAGAAAACTTCGTAGTTCGTGCAGGTTCCTAGGTCTTGGCCAATCCTTTACTGCTTCTATCTTTTCCTTCGCAGTACAGATGCCCTCCGTTGTCACCTTGTGCCCTAAGTAGTTCACCTCCTTCCTGAACAGTGAGCACTTTTTAGGACTTAGCTTCAGACAAGCGCCAGCTATCCTCTGGAAAACTTCTTTCAAATTGTTCAGGTGTTCCTCAAAGCTTTTACCCAATACGATAATGTCGTCTAGATACACCAAACATGTTTTCCAATGCAGTCCTTTGAGCACATAGTCCATAAGTCGTTCAAAAGTGGCAGGAGCGTTGCATAATCCAAAGGGCATCACCGTGAATTGCCACAGACCGTCTCCAACGCTGAAAGCTGTCTTCTCCTTATCCTCGTCACTTACCTCCACTTGCCAATAACCGCTCTTAAGGTCGAGTGTTGAGAACCACTTTGTTCCAGTGAACGAGTCCAGAGTGTCATCGATCCTGGGAAGAGGATAGCTGTCCTTTTTCGTCACATCGTTTAGTGTCCGGTAGTCTACGCAGAACCGCATTTGACCATCCTTCTTCTTCACAAGTACTACCGGCGAACTCCATGGAATCGCTGATGGTTCAATCACATCAGTCTCGCTCATTTCTTTTATTATTTGGCTAAGGGTTTCACGTTTGGCAAGTGGAACACTCCGAGGAGCTTGACGGATTGGCCTTGCATCGCCAGGATCAATGCGATGTTTCACAACGTTAGTTCTGCCTGGTTTGTCTCCATCCTTGTCGAATATGTTGGAGTATCTTCGGAGAAGTTCCTTAGCCTTG
>NW_016161472.1:46336-51060 GCF_001687245.7 Rhagoletis zephyria
ATTTGAACTCATTGAGCACTCGAACTGGGATGCGTCCATCCTTTTGCGCCATAGCCAGGGTTTTACCAATAAGTACGTCCGGTGTAGAATTTTGTGTTGCTTCAACAACCCACAATTTGTTTGTCCCACAATCTCCATCAATCTTTGTCCACACAACTACTTCTGACTTCGGTGGAATCTGCTCGCTTTCCTCTAGGATCACTCGCTTGCTGCTGTACGGACCATCATACCCAAACCTAAGGGGCACTTCCATGTTGTTANCTCACATGGTACTTCTCCTAACACTTGGGTGTCCTCACCAGTTGCTGTCCTCAACCTTGCTCCAGGTAATAGCCTTACCTCTTTAGTGACCAAATCAGATCGAATGATGGAATGTGATGCGCCCGTATCCACAGTTAGTACTCGATCATGACCGTCCACATATCCACCAACAGTAACGTTGCTCGCTTTTCTGTGAATTCGCGAGACGGAGATTATGGGGCATTCAATTGCGGGAGCCAGCGCGCGCCCCTTGCTGCTGGCTCGTTTTAGTTTAACGACTGATTGGAGTTGGATTCGTTTCCTTCAGCCCTGCGTTTGCGTCCTGCTGAATTGTTGAGCGCACTGGAACTTGCGCTGCAATCGCGGGCGAAGTGGCCTGGATTTCCACATTTAAAATATTTGCCAGAGCCATGCTTTTTCTCGCCCAGCAATTGGATAATCTTCTTCAGCATTTCATTTGTCTCGTCCGGTGTTTCCACTTCCACGCGATGTGCTTTGTAGGCTGGTCTACTTAGGAGCGCCGCCGTTCCACGCGTCTGAGCATACGAGACGGTTTCAGCAAATGTTGCCTTTGGATTCGCGTACGTCTCTCGCTTGGTATACATGTCCCGCATTCCGTTGATGAACCTCTGGATTTTTACCCTTTCAAGGTGCTCACCAGATGCGTCTCCAATTGCCAAATGAGCCAGCCTTTCAATCTCAGAGGCGAATTCCTGTAAACTCTCCTTGGATTTCTGGCAGCGATTCTCCAGCGCCATCTGGTAACGTCTTTCTTCATAACGTCTTTCCACTGCACCCATTAACGCATCGTAATTGTTCATTTCACAGTCGGGAATAGTCTGCAAAGTTTCCGCTGCAGGTCCTTTCAATGCGACGAATAACGCAGCGGATTTATCCTCCATGCTCCAATGATTTGCTGTAGCGGTCTTCTCAAACTGGTGCTTAAAGACCTGGAAAGGAATAGTGCCATCAAAGGATGGAGTCTTTACCTTGGGAGCGTTCGTCGAATTAGCTGGACGACTCAACTGCAAACCCCGGAGACGATCTTCAAGCTCATCCACCTTAGCTTCGACTTTGTCCTGTTTTTCCTCAATAAGCGCTTCGATTTTATCTTGTCGTTCCTCGATTTTATCCTGTCTCTCTCTGAGTTCCGAATTATTTTTGAATAAATTCTCTTGTAGCTGAGTAATCTTTTCATCTAACTGCGATGACGTGCGTGTTTCCTGCACTTGCAGCTGGGATGAAATCTGTGATATGGCACCCAATAACATGTTCATGTCTATAGCCGTTGACGCACAAGGAGCCTTTCCCTGCTCTTCAAGCTTCGCTGATGTCTGCTCCACATCATTCGATGAACCAGTAACCTCTTCCTTGTCTTTGGTCGTATTTGTCAACGTCGATGCCTTCCTTTTCCATAGCCTCTCGCAACCCTGATAGCAACTCCACTCTTCTACCGGAGGTTGCTAAATTTCGTTTCTCCAACTCCTGCTTGAGTTCCTCAATCTTTAGATCCTGAATTTTTGCCATTTTCAGTAGTTTATTATTCGGGATTTATTTAACAATCCCACTTCTGACACCAATTGTAACGATTATCCTTGAAACCTCGAGGGAGATTCCGTAACCAGTTAGCGATAATTTTCGTATCGCTATCGCACTTTTTGACGCATGATATAAACGTTTTTGCGTCAAAAANTATTCGGGATTTATTTAACAATCCCACTTCTGACACCAATTGTAACGATTATCCTTGAAACCTCGTCCGGATTTCCCAAATCCCTCGGTTCGTATCGCTGGATTGTTAAATAAATGCAATCGATGACCAAATGGTAGTANGGGAGATTCCGTAACCAGTTAGCGATAATTTTCGTATCGCTATCGCACTTTTTGACGCATGATATAAACGTTTTTGCGTCAAAAAGTGCGACAGCGATTCGAAAATTGTCGCTAACTGGTTACAGAATATCCCCCCCCAGGCATGAACGAAAGACACAAGATCACGTAAGAACAAGAGAGTGAAAAAAGTCGATTTTTTTTAGCGGGTTCTACGCCATCTTGTTTCACTGGAAAACGAGCGAAAAGTAAACAAAGCAAAGAAAACAACGAAAACCAAAATTAGCCAAAATTATTGTCAGCCACTTTAAACGCACAATTTAGGTAAAATGATGCAACAAAATGCTTTAAAATGTGTTGTCATGTTGAATTAACTCTTCTTTACTTGAATAAAAGTGTAAAATAGAAGTGCTTGTGATGTAAACAAACGCTCAGCTGACGGTCCCGCTTTCGCAAACTTTTTTCTCAAAACCAGTTACAAATACAACGTCGCGTTCTTACGTGATCTTGTACTTTTGGTTCATGACCCTTTTACAGCCCTGCCGGCCACTGCTCACCACTTTCCCCTAAAATTCAAACGATTTACTAACACATTCTCAACTTTTTAGTCATTTCACCACACACACTCACAAATTTTATGTATGTAAAAATATATTTATTAATGTTAATTACAAGTTTTATTCATAATATTGGTTATTAAGTAAGTATATTATGCATTTTGAAAATAANCCCCCCCAGGTCCAGATTTCCCAAATCGTTCGGTTCGAATCGCTGGATTGTTAAATAAATGCTAACAATGACCAAATTGTAGTACAGTTAACTTTATTGTACAACAAACAATTTACAATACTTGCTAATAGAGTAGAAACACTTTACAATACTTGTTAAAGCCATAACAACGCTTTACTAAACTTGTTAACACAATTAAACTTATAGCTTGCTTATTCGCAACTCACTTTTCTGCTCACTTTACTTGTAGCTTGCTGACTTGTATCTGCCCCACTTCGCTGTGGCGGCGCCCTTATATACCTGCGCTCGTACTTATGGCAACTCTAGAACGTTCTGAAGTTTATCGCTCATTCTCTTTCTCTCGCTGTTCGCAGTGTTCATCCAACTTGATGTTTCTCTTTGTGGTACATTATACGTCATTCCTCGAACATTCTGCCTATTTCTCGTTGTTCGCTTCGCGTTGCCGCAGCATTCGTCACAATACGACATACTCCTTAGTGTGTAGACAGAGTATATCTATTACGAGCAATCCTTATGACCTAAACAGACTCTGGCCCTCTCTTACATACTACTTTCATATACGTTTAAGAGCTATTTACATTGTTGCTTACAGCTAACATGACCTTATGCTAACAATAAACATGCGCGCTTAGGTACTATTTACATTTACCTATGTAGAAATGCTTACAATATTCTTAGAAGTCTTTAAGCGAACGTCATTTTTGAATTCGCAATCGAACGTTATCCGTACTCTCTTTTATTTTTCCAAGCGAATCTAGTTGGTAGTGGTTTCTAAAACGATGAAAATGAATTAAATGTATTAACTTGGATTTTAATATCAATAAATAGTTTTTTAAAGCTGCTGTAACTGCTCAAATTAAAAGAGTGTAACACGACTGTTTTAACTGGGCGGACAGCTGCTGTGAACGTTGGTGAACCAACAAAAATATTATTTCATGTCAGTCGAAAAGTTGTTATGGTACAGAAGAAAGTGTAGTCTACCAACTATGAAAAACATATGCACATAAAAATACATGTTTACTGCTTAGGCACGTGTATCTACTATAGGTACAACTTTTCGCCAAATAGGTACAATATGAAAATTTAATTTTCATCACTAGGGCGAAAAAATAATAATAGGTTTGTATCACGATTAAGAGAAATAGAGATTGCGCCAATCGCGGTACCGCTAATCCGCTCTTTGTGATTTTGACAGAATCAGCTGTGTGCGTGACGTCGTCTTGGTGCAATTGTTGATTGAATTGGGGTGTTCACAGTGCGTTCCAAATTGTGTCTGAAAATGTAGACGTCTACATTTTGAGACATTTTTAGCATCAAACTGTGAGCACCCCTTTCTAGCAGTCATCGCAAAATCGTCTCAAAACTTTGCTGGTGTTGCCAGACATTTCTTGTTTGCGTGCTTTTTTATATGTCGCCTTTCGATTTTGTTTCTGAAAAATTGTAATTATTTAACTTAATTACCAATTCCTAATATTCGTTATTTCTTTGCATCGATTTGTTTCTTTTCATCAGAAATTGCGCTCAAATTAAATACAAATACAGAAAACGTGCCCAATAAATAAAAAAAAAGGCGATTAGTATTGCCATAATGCAACCCTGCTGCGAGGTTGCAAAATGTAGACGCGTAAAAAACATATCTTTGAGTGTGACAAATTGTAGACGGCGTCGTTTTCCAATTTTGTATGGGAAACAACAACACCACAGATTTTACGGTTAGAAAACGTCTTAAAATGTAGACGTCTACATTTTGAGACACTATATGGAACGAACTGTGAACACCCCAAATATTTCCACGTGGTTTTAAACAATTATTTGGGGTGTTCACAGTTTGTTGCAAATAGTGTCTCAAAATGTAGACGTCTACATTTTAAGACGATTTCTAA
>NW_016161473.1:0-8470 GCF_001687245.7 Rhagoletis zephyria
GGCAGCATTTCTCAAAACAGTCGATTGCTCGCAGGTTTATTCGTCTATTGTAAAGAGTGTGCGTGTGTTTTCTAGCTCTAAGTTACTCCTCATGAAACCCAATTTTGTGAGATAACTTAACCTGGCGTAACCTAGAGCAGCTCATTAAACTCAACTATTATTGAGTGNTCCATTTAGTTATATAATTTATTAAAGCTACTCAAGTTTTCTTTTCTTAGAAAATGCCGCCTAAATGTAAACGACGCCAATACATTGCTATTTTTATTCAGATGCGGTTACAAAAAAGGTTGCATTGGAGGACAGCGCATTTGACAAAATAAGTCAAACATTTTTCCAGTACGCATATGGCCGAGCCTGCAAAATTTACAAGTATTAACAACTTTTAATTACATTTTCATGTTATAATTTTTAACTAATGAATATTTGTTATTTTAATAAAAAAAAATGTTTAAAACATGAGAAAACTGAACTCTTGTATTTTTACATTCTGTTAAATATAAAACAACCGTTACAATTGTAAAAGCACTCTTTTTAGATGGGAAGTAACTGGAATGGAACAGCTCTAATTATATTAAACTAGTAAATTAGCTAAAATTCTCATTTTTATACCCGAGCGCACTTGTGCACAAGGGTATATTAACTTTGTTCGCATAATGGTTGTTTGTAACAGCCAAAACGCATCGATATAGATATGGGCAAATGTATGCATAAATGATCAGAATGAAAAGAGAAGTCGATTAAGCCATGTCTGTCTGGCCGTCTGTCCGTGTATACGATAACTCGAGCAAAAATTGAGATATCTCCACGAAATTTTGTATCGGTCTGTAACCACTCCCACTTCCCATATAACGGTATTTTCGAAAAATGCAAAAACTGCCATATTTCAGCATATATTTGATGGAAATTGTTTCAAATTAGTTGTGGTAAAAAATAATATTGTTATAAAATTTTTGGAAAATTGGCGTGGCTGTGGCCACTTATGCTGAAATGCTGTATCTCAGTAGCCGCTTCACCAATCCCTACCAATCTCGGTACGAGGCTTGGGTAGGGTCTAGCTAAGAAATCTGTTGAAAATCTTGGAAATCGGGTTATAACCACGCCCATCTGCCATATAACGGTAATTTACAGAAGCACGAAAATTGAGATAAATCAGTAACTACTGGAGCAAATTTACTTACTAGGTTCAATTATATTATTACATAAGTCTAACTCTGCATATTATCGGAAACGTTTGAAATCGGGTAAACATCCCTACTTATCATGCAAAGGTAGTGCATGGAAAGTTGAAACGACGATATTTGATACCTGCGCCGGGTATATAAAGTTAGGTTTCGCTCGAACTTATACTTCTTTACTTCTTTTATTTTGTGTTTCTATGAGTAGACAGAACCTTGCACCGTTCCGATTAGTTTTGGCTGGTACAAACATCCATTCTGCGAATAAAGTTAATATACCCTAGTGCACAAGTACGCTCGGGTATAAAAAGTACAAAAATTCGCCACCAAAAAAAATTCTCAAAAATCAACGGTCTTTTCTAGCCGTTTGAAACTTGCACTTCATTTGACTAAAATTGTATGGGATATAAAACTGCGTACTCAAAAATGATCTTAAGATTCAGATTAAAAAATGAAGAAGTTTCTGTTTTGTATGTCAGAGAAGACTCCAGCCGAACTCCGTTGCGTGTCAAGAGAAAAACGATTGAAACATGCCCAATATTTAAAAATATGTTAATAGCTTTTAGAAAAAGTATTAATGCTAAAACAGAAATGAAAAGAAAACATCACTATTTATTACTGTTAAAAAATAATAATTGTAATTCAAACCATTTCGACAAAAGTTAATTGGCATTACTTTTAAATTAATTGGATTTTCAACTGTCAAATTTGTATTTTTTGTTTTCCATTGTGAATTAGAGACATTTAATTCGAAAAAAAACGTTGTGCACTACAGAAATTTTGATCAATAAGTTATAGCAAAAAGTCGTACCTACTAGGGCATTCAATCCTCAAGCATTTTAACAATCCCGGGATTTCGTGATGCAAAAATTTCTTATCCCGGGATTTTGACTTTACAACATTTTTTTTCATTTTGCAGGAGGTTCGCCTTTCTCAGCAATGAAGAAAAATGAAACCGCAACTTAGTAAAAGAGTTCGTTGTTTAATGTTAGAATATTTTCATAGTATTCTTAAATATCTATATTAATAGTAAAAAAAAAACACTTACTCATATTTGCAGAAATTCAATTTGCAGATTTTCGGTTCTAACACAGTTCTTGCGGAAAATGTACTGTACATTCATCAGGTTCTGAAATTCACATCCGATTGCAAATGACTCAAGTCCGTTTTCATTGTCAAATGTATATGAATTAATTCTTTCGTTTTCAACTACACTTGGCCTCTAGAACTTGCCTCCGGGATTTCAGGGCAGTTAAGTATTCAAATACCCGCAATTCCAGATAAAATCTCGGACCATCGCGAAAAAAATGTGCATATTCAAGTGAATCAGAGTGCACTTACGTACACAAGAATAATAACATAAGTAAAACACATACATGCATGCATATTTGTAATTTTATTCCATATTTCGCTTAATATTTGTTCACAGGAATGGCCATATGATGACACATCGCAATAAGAAGCCATACGAATGCAAAGCCGAAGGCTGTGGTAAATCATACTGTGACGCACGTTCATTGCGACGTCACACTGAGAATCATCATTCGGGTATTATAACTCCACAAAATCAAACACTCTCACCGAATTCTGGTACACCGACCGGACTGAGCCTTTCGCCGGCAACAGCAAGCGGTGAGCAGCTCGTTGTTTCTCTCAAAGAACACAATTGATTGCGCTGATCCTTTATTTGTGTGTGTGTTTGTATGTGTTGTTTCGTTTCATTTTACAGGAGACGCCAGCTCCCCTGACGGTGCCACTTGCATACGCACTTACATCTCTTCAGGTGGTACTATTGTTGATGCTGCGACTGGTGTGGCGCTTACTGAAGAGCAAATAAAATCCATCAATTTACCCATTAAAACTGGTGTAACGCTACTCTCGCCAACATCCACGTCGTCTGCGTCGTCCATGGGCGGCGTATCTTTACCCGCCTCATCGCCAACAATTGCCCTCACTGAGACAAGTCTTGTAGATGCTGGCGAAGGTCTCACTCGTGAACAATTGGATTTGATAAGTAAGATCATGCAACAGACGAAGCAGACCAGCGCACAGGTGACGGTCTCATCGCCAACCAGTGTCAATTCGTACAAAGTAGATACGAATCTGTCTTCGACTGCACTAGATGCGGCGAGTCCGCAACATGCGGCTGCTGGAGCATCAAATCGTCCGCGTACATGGAATATGCAATTGGTAAGATGGATAGGGGGATGAAATACAGTAATTATAATATTATAACACATGCGTTAGACAAATGGGGAATGGAGACTAAAGAATATACATACGTACTAGGGATGGGTAAATTCGAAATTCGATGTGTTGCTAAAATTCGAATAAAATCGAATTTTTCTGGAAAAAATCAACTTATTTAATAATTTGATTTTGATTTTCTTATATACAACCCTTTTCATAGAACTAAAACTATGTTGCAGACTCAAAGGACAAGCCTTTAATTTGACACCTCATTTTTTTAAATTGCGCTCGATTAAGAAGTTTCACTCCAAAAATTTTTTTGGAAAATTCGCAAAAGTTCGAATTAAATCGAATTTGCAGCACCAAATTTCGAATCGAATAATCGAATGTTTGGGCAATGTTCGAAATTCGGAAAAAATCGAATTCCAACCCCCCACTACCATCCCTAATACTACAGAAGGAGGTGGCATAGATTTTAAATCCACCTTAACCATCTGTAACCTATAGCTAAAAACTTAGGATGGGCAACGGAGATAATTCAATCTAAGTCGATTCCCTTTTTATTTGTCACAAATTTTGTTGGGATTCGGGGCACACATCTAGTATGTAAGTTTGATACATTATACGATCCTTCAAGCCTGCCAGCTGCGAGGAGCTTATAAGGTCTATGCATAAGAAGAATGTGGTCGAATCTAAATGTGCTTGCACAATCTACAAGAAAGGCAATATGAGGCAACTGAAGCGAGATGCTCCGAATAAGTATTGATTACAAGGTCTCTGACGTGAGAACTGCGATAAAGTCTAAAGTCAACTGCTGATGCCACGAAGTAGTTGAGCCTTATCAGGGTAGCCTTAGGTCTACACCATAGACCATATCTTCGTCATACTTCATAATTTTGAAAAGATATTGTTGTGCGAGGGGAAAGTCACCCTCCCATAAAAGTATTCGTAACTAGCGAACAAATTGGAACCACCCCTTTATTTCTTATAGGTCAGTGTGCAAACCTCTACCACATATAGTGGTAGATCTATCACATATTTTTTTATAATTTGGATGTCTACCACATTTACTACATTTGTTTACAATTTTCACATAACTCTAAAATTTCAGCTCAATTCTTAAATGAAATATAAAAATTGGTCAGTAAAAATGTTTAAAAAGGTACATCATAAATTTGCAAATAGTGTAATATCATCATTAACCTAATGTATAAGAATTTAAGGAATATATCGTCCACAATGCCACCTTTCGTGTAAATTTTTAGTCCCAATATTTATTTTCAATTAGGCTAATATACATATGTTCTAAGTATGAGCCAAATCGGCAAGTAAATGCAATTTTTAGGAATATTCTGACCCCAGCGCCACCTAGCGCGCAAATGTTTGGTAGAAATATTTATTTTCAAGGAGACATACGAATTTGTAGACAATACACGGCGCTGTGGCTGAGCGGTTGGAGGTAGAGGTACGGGTCAGAAACTATTGAAGTCGGCACCATCGACAGTTTTTTACACCCCCCAACGATAGACTATCGATAGTTTTTTTTTCGAATTATAAGTGTATTTATTTGAATTTTTTCCCGTTTACATAATCTCTGAATTTATATTTTACGATATTGTTAAGTCTAATTTCATATTATGCAAAGTGAAATGATATTTAAATTATAAATTTGAAATTTTTATTATTTATTAAGTATTTATTAAATTAGTAGTAGATACCCGGCGTGCTCCACTGTGCCTTAAAAGTATTTTTGTGTTGTTACTCCCACCCAAAACTGTTATAGCCCCATTCATAAAACAATATAGAGATTTAAAGAGCTGTATGAAGTGAGATTTCCAAATAAATATGGGAGTTAGTTAATATATTTTCGAAGCTACTTAGAAAATACGTAAATTATTCCCTTTTCTCATGGGAATTTAATTTGTCCAGTCTATATATCGCGCACTTTCTTCAACGTAGAACTTATTCAAAATATATATACCTTGCATTACCTTTCACTGAATTCAATTTTTCAAATAGGTCGCAACCCTTTTCAAACATATTTTCAACAGTAAACTTTCTTAAACTTCTTTAGTTTAATACCCGTATGTTTATATTTCATTTATTTTATTAATTTAATGGAATACAAATTTTCAAACAAGTGACAAATCTACTCGAAAACATTGTCGATCGTAAACTTTCCTAAACCTCCTTGATTTGATACCTATATTGAAATATTTTAATTATCTTGCCAACTAAATTAAATTAAAATTTTCAAACAGGCTGCTACCTTCCACAAAAGTATTTTCGAGAGTAAGGCATCTTAATCGTCTTTCTTTTGACATCTATATTGCAATATTAACTTTACCTTATCAATTTACTGAAACTGAAATTTTTGTACAGGTGGCAACTCTCTTTTTTACCTTCTATATTTTAATTAAGTTAGACGTCTAGGCATAAATCGGTGTAAACTGTATTCAATTCCTGCATCAGTTTTCGAGTGATGCGCGTACAGAGAGACAGACCAAAATTCTAAAAATTTTAGATTTGGCTTCATTGCTCTAATAAATCAAAATGATCAGAACATCGAACTGAGTTGATTAAGCCATGTTTGTCTGTCTGTTTGCGTGAAGTAATCT
The DNA here is from genome assembly GCF_001687245.7 of Rhagoletis zephyria. NCBI lineage: Eukaryota > Metazoa > Arthropoda > Insecta > Diptera > Tephritidae > Rhagoletis > Rhagoletis zephyria. The sequence continues at coordinate 5,984 of NW_016161473.1, forward strand.
GATATTTGGTAAGCGGATGTAGTTTTATAATGCTATGAATATGAAATTTCGAACTATTTTCACTTATTGGGTGTGGAAAATTCGACCGTTTATCTAATTTTTTAAGAGTCTTGGAGAGGGTTTCTGACTTTAGCAGGTCCTTTAACATATAAAGTACAAAATTACTTACCGGAAAATCTCCTGCTTTGCAATTAAAACGTGACTAAAAGTTTTTGTGTCTTTGAAGGTCTTTGGAGGATTTTAGCAGGACTTGGAATTTACCCGATACATTTCAGTTTGTCGATAAGTTTCGATAATTTGATGAATTTTAAAAACACTAAAATTCGATAACTGAACAAAACTCTGTAACTCGAGTAATTTCGATAACTGCGTTTCGAGGGCTCGATAAATTTCGATAACTCAAAAACGTATATATCTAGATATAAATCGATGACTCAATAAACGTTGGATACCTCTAGAAACTTCGATAACTCGGCTGATTTTCATAGCCCAATAAAATTCGATAGGCAGTGACAACTCGATAAACATATATAACCTTGAAATCTCGATAACTTGATATATTCTGTAAATTACAAAAATTTCTTTCGATTCTAACCATCCGTTAATTTCGGCAACTAATTTTCCGTGTCTGTCAATTTAAATAATTCAATACTTTGCGATAATTCAATAAATATGAATAACTCGATAAATTTCGATAACTATAAACTTCGGGTCACTATAAACTATAGTTCCAATACAACTTATTTTTCAGATATTTGAATTTTGTTGCACTTATTATACCCGAGCGCACTTGTGCACAAGGGTATATTAATTTTGTTTACATAACGGTTGTTTGTAACAGCCAAAACGAATCGAGATAGATATACACAAATGTATACATAAATGATCAGGATGAAAAAAGAAATCGATTAAGCCATGTCTGTCTGTCCGTCCGTCTGTCCGTCTGTCCGTCTGTGCGTGTACACGATAACTCGAGCAAAAATTGAGATATCTCAACGAAATTTGGTATGTAGGTTTCCCTTAATCCAAGGTAGGTTGGTATTGAAAATGGGCGAAATCGGACTGTAACCACGCCCACTTCCCATATAACGGTAATTTCCAGAAATACGAAAACTGCGATATTTTAGTAACTACTGAAGATAATTCACTCAAAATTGATATTTACAATAACTTTTAGACGAAAAATAAGAGTGTTATACATTTTTGGAAAATGGGCGTAGCCACGCCCACTTATGGTTACATGTGCGCACAATTGTTGGCCTCGATACAGCATACTAAATGGCCGAAAATTTAAAAAATCGGACAATAACCACGCCCACATCCCATATAACGGTAATTTAGAGAAATACAAAATCTTGGATAAATCAGTAACTATTAACGCTAATTTATTCAAAATTGATGCTTGCAACAATTCTTTACCAAGAAATATTTTTATGGTAAAATTTTGGAAAATTGGCGTGGCACCGCCCACCATCGGTAACCGTTCTACCAATTTGTACCAAACTCGGTACGGTTATTGTGCTTGCCACATAAAAGCCAATTGTTAAAAATTATTGAAATCGGGCTAAAATTACGGCCGCTTTTCATATAACGGTAAATTTCAGAAATGCTTGAAACTGCAATATTTCGAAATTTAAGGACGCTACTCAAAATTGGTACACCCCGGTTTACCATCTAGCGGTAGCTTTCGGAAAGGTGAAAAACATATATTTAATACTTGCGCCGGGTATTTAATGTTCGGCTCCGCCCGAACTTAGACTTTCTTACTTGTGTATATTTATTTTTAATAAATGAAATATCAATCGGTTCCTGTTATAATCACACATTTATTATTTTAATAGGAGTAGTGATTTTAGTTAGATGCACACAACCGAAGATTTCAGTACAAGCACAGTCAGTGCTTACAAGCGAGATTTTCTTCCAGCACCTCTCGCTTTTTACCACCGAATCTGATGCATTTTCTATGGTGCTTATATCCGGGAAATACTGTATTATTTTTTCTTGCCTCGCCTTGCCTTGCTCGCCTACTCGTATTTCGGATGAATGTTTCACTTATATGTGCATTTCTATTTTAATTTCCCTTGAGATATCCAGTTTCGTTCGGAAGTGGGTTAAAGTGACGGGAAGTCGATTCTTTTCACCGGAAGTCTATTCCAGAAAAGGTTTACGACAAACGTTATATACTTTTGTGCGCAGAATCCGCATCTGTGATAAAAACATGTACATGTAGAAAATCCCAACTTGGTAGTTCATATTCTTGCGTTTCCCAATAAAAAAATTGTTCCCCATTTTATAAGGGGATGACGCGTGGTCTAGGACAACCTGTATAGATAAAGTTCTTAAGTTGGGAATTTATTCAAAATTCTGGTTTTTAATAAAGGCCTAAACTAGTTTTTTGGTGTAGTAGCTGTTTTTAAATTCTATTAGGCCTTTAGTGAGTGATCCATCGATCTTTGTACAAAGCTAAATTTCGAAAAAAATTTGTGT
>NW_016161473.1:8495-51053 GCF_001687245.7 Rhagoletis zephyria
AAAAAGGGTTCCAGGATCCCCAAATCCCGAAATTCTGTATCCTGGGATTGAATGCCCTGAAGCGAATCAACAGAAGCGTAGGGAATTCGAGAATCAGTATAAAAAAGGCGCTCTCATCGGTATACACGATTTTTTTCGGATGGCGAGACGCTCATTTAATACTTCCGTAGATTCGCTTCAACCTGAGCTGTATTTCAACTAAATACACAAAAATTGCTACGAGCACTAACTGAACATTATTTGAATGAATTCGTATTATGTCATAACATGAAATTCTAAAATTTGTTTAGCCATTTCGACATAGTTTGACTCATTGGCTGCCCTTGACTAGCGAACACAGCTACAGAAACATTTAAACGACAGCGGCGAAAAAAGCACGCGAGTTTAGCGTGATTTTCGCAATTGATGTTTTGTTTTTTTTTAAAATAACCCGTGTAGTTTTTAGCGCGTATATAGTTACGTATATGACCAGCACGTGTAGCTTTGTTTTCAGACACTGAAATTTCCCATTCATATCTAGTAGAGATGTTACTCGACGGCGCTCTCTTTCACCAAATACGGTTTCCGCTATGCTCACATACTTAAGCAGTGTTGCCACAAAAAAATTACCAAATTCCTTAAAAACAAAGGAAAAATCCTCAAAATCCGAACTAATTACTCCAAGTTTTCTAATTACAGATATTTAAAAGTACTTAAATAGTATAAAAATTAAGTAAGTTCTCCAACTCAATTGGTACATTTGTTTTTGCGACTCAAACAAAGGATCGGCGTTATTTTTTATGCCTTGCTTTGTATATAATATTGCTGTAACTATATCAGTTGCCAATCTGGTCCTCGAGTCAGTCCTACACATTTTTAAACTACTAAATATATGTTCTACTGAAGCATTAGAAAAGGGCTATATTAGTAATGCAGATATATATTTTTTTTTTTTAATTGGGAAACCTATCCCAAGCTGAAGAATATTTTAATTCAAAAACTGTTTTCCTATCAATTTCTGGATCTAATTAAGAATTAATATGAATATTCTTACGGTCGAACTATGCGTGTTCTCCTCATTCGTTATCGAGATTTTGCAAATTCAAAATAAGTTGAAAATATAACGATGGAATGAAAAAAATTATCGATAACATTTTAAATATTTAGCACCAAATGCAGATGTGCTTAAAAGCGAAAAACACCACACAAGCAGCTTGACAAACCAAGCGAAATATCTCTTTGCTTAAAGCTATCTATGTTGTGCACGGGGTGTTTGAAGGATTGACAAGCTGTTTGAGGGAAATTCTAAGATCCCGAGCTGGGATTGATAGATAAAAAATTTGTGTTTACTAAAGCATTCTCAATTACCTTTCGATTGAATCCCATATTGTAAAATTTTAGTTCAATTGGTTATGTATTTAAATCATTTTCATGTGAAGAAATTTGGCAACCTGGTCACACCTTACACCAGATGCTTCCGTTTTACTCATAATAGCATAATTTAATTATATGTATATTTAAATTAACTTTTTAGATAGGTAGCAACGCTTTTCAAAAATTTGATTGGAGAAAAATATTCACACACATCTTCCGATGCAGACCTCTAATACCTACATACCATAAATACATAGGAACAAACATTTATGCAATACTAAATGCACACCCAGCAGCAAAATGAGGAGCGTTTGTAAATAAACGCCTTTCGGACGGAATTTTTCAATAAGACCTTCTCTTTTGAAGTTTTATTAGAAAATCTTCCAATAGCACCGCCATTCGAAGGCAATGGTGAAGTGAAGTGGGAAGTGAAGATGTATTTCCAAGGTAACCAAGGCAATAAATTCATACTGTTTCGTTATTATTTCATGTAAACTTTTGCCCTTCCAAGCGAAGCTGAATCAGAAAGCCTGGAAACTCTGACCATTACCACATTGCCACATTTACCACACAAGGTCTGAAATCTGCCACATATTCACGTTTTCGAGTAGTTTAATTTTTGTTCGACATAATTTTCTTTATTTTTTAATTCTAAGAGCGAACAAAAGCGAAAGAAAAACTGGCAGTACTCTTCAAAGTTGCAAAAATCTTTCATAATATTTATAGTGTTTAATAGATAAAAGGCTTTAATTTTATAAAAAAAAAATATAAACATTAAACAAACAAAGGAAAAACTGTCCGAACTTACCAAAATACTGCGACCTGGTTAATTTGTGCGGCAATAAAAGAACTACTTATTATATTTTCTGTTTCGTAATAAATAAATAAAGAAAAAAAATAAATAATAAATCAACTTAAAATTAAGATCTCCCACATTTTTTTGGAATCTACCACATTTGTTTCAGATTCCACACAGAATTGTTTATTCCGATCATTGCCTCTTATTATCTAGTTTTGTCGACCGGGTACATATGTACATATACCGAATATTTACGTTTATAAATATAAAACTATAGTTTTGTTGCTGTTTTTACTTGTTATTTGCAGATTTGTAGTAAAATCTTTGGAAATGCGTCAGCGTTGGCCAAGCACAAACTGACGCACAGCGACGAGCGGAAATACGTTTGTGCGATGTGCTCGAAGGCATTCAAACGACAAGATCACTTGTAAGTTAATTGCAGCCATTTCCAAAACTTTGATCGATGTATCTAATATTTATACACATACACCCCCATTCACTTGAATAGGCACATTTTTTTCTTCAATATCCGAGCTCATTTGCGGATTTGTGGGAAATGGAGAAGCTTTATTTAAATCTCATTTTCCAGAATAATTAATTTCGAAGAAAAGTAGTTAATAAAAAGGACATATGTACGAGTACCTTGATTCCTTTGGATTTTATTATTCTAATTTTTTATCAAACTACATGAAAAATCTACTTATTTCTTAATTCATTTGTATCTTTAACACATTGAAAGTATTCAACTCGGAACCAGCTGGTGGTAGCAGAGGAAGAGGGAGGCCCCCACTGCGATGGGAAGACCAGGTGGAGTAGGACTTGGCTTCACTTGGCATTTTTATTTTGTTTTCATCATATAATCTCAAATATCGCCAAAAACCGTGTTTTTGGCACTCTGAGGTTAGGATATCTCAAAATTCTGGCGTGATAGACCAATTCTTTCTATATTAAGGTAATGGTTTTTATGCACTTCCACTTATATCTATCTCGATTCTTTTAGGCTTTAAAAAATAACCGTTATGTAAAACAAGGCTATCTCCTTATTATTGAAAGTGTTGTAGTTAAGATCTTCGTAGTTCGGACAGGAAACCTCCTCAATTTTGAATCCTTAAAACCGAAAAGTTTTGAATTATAAATTACTATAGATTTCTCTCCCGTTGGCATTTAATACGCGATTCTATTTGTAGTTAAATACCACCCAAAATGTATCCATCACGGTTGATGAAACCAACTCCGACGCAACGTCCAGCACAGCAACTTCACCCATCGAAGCCAAGGAGGAGGAAATTAATCAACAATTTGTAGCCGCCATCAATCCGCACCTTTTAAACATCGTCAAAATGGACCAGAAGCCTGTTGAGTGCAATTTGTGCCATCGTAAATTTAAGAACATACCAGCACTTAACGGACACATGCGGCTACATGGCGGCTATTTTAAAAAAGATCCGGAAACTAAAAAGGCCGAGAAGAAAGAACATAGCGGTCCACCGCTACAAACGGCCAGTATTGGCGTGCGGGCGCTGATTGAAGAGAAAATCATAAGCAAACGCAAAGATATGAACAAGGTACGTTTAATTAATGACAGAAAATACTAAATTAGCAATTATGGTTGTACTCTTTTTTTTACTCAGGGTGCCTTCGTAGTTCCTGCACCACCCAGTAGTGTATCCAGCACATCCACAATCCGACGATCGATTAGCGATCTAGAAAGTTTCCTTAGTCCAAAATCACACAACAATAATGGTGGTGGTAATATTGCCAACAGTAGCAGTGCCAATTCTCCCAACCAGACCTCGACCACCGCCACCACCACCACCACAGCCACCATGCTACCTGCTGCATCAACAATCAAGAATTATAATGGTGGCTTGCAGCAAATCGGTATGACGCAGGGCATAGAGATTTTCAGTACAAAACAACAAAAGGCAAGCGGTAACGTTAGCCTTGGCTTGGGCGTAGGCTTTAGTGCGGCTCTGCAAACAACTAATTCAACGATGAATCCGTCAACGACCAAATCAACAGCAACGACAAATACAACGACTACAAAAGGCACTTCGACCGATCCAAAAGATTCAACGCTCATTGAGTTATTAAAGCGCGGCACCCGTATAGCCGTCACTGCCAAGAAGCCACTAAATAGTACAAACGCAATTACAAATATTGGAAGCAACAACAACGGCAGCGGCGGATCACGGCAGATAATCACAAATAATAATCGCACCGTGATTATCCCGTCCGATGTGCAGGTCCTGCCCACCCGCATAGCTAAGTCCAGTGCTAATGCGTCACGAACTTCTACTCCCGGCTCTATAGCTCTGGCCGACACGACGCCACTTTCGCTCACCATTTCCCAAAGTGGAGACAGTAGTATGGGAGGCGACGTATACACAGTTACCTATAGCAGCGATACATCTGGCTTTTTCGATGATGCCGAGGTCTACAACGTCGCTGATACGGATATGCTGCTGCAGACAGTAGATACAATGCAGTTGCTCAACGATGACTCACAACAGCTGAAAAGCGAACATTCCGAACACTTTGGCGCTGTGACCGGTGTAAGCATCGCGGGAGGCGATCAAATTGATAACGGTGGCAATTGCGCTCAGACCGAATACTTAAAGTTAGAAGTCGACGGTGTTAATGTAAATGCCATGTCCAACACTTTACCCACTTTCCAACAATTCCATTCCAAAGAGCTCATCATGCAGAATAGTGCCCAGATACAGGCTGTGACTAGTATGCGATCCAATTCGCATCAATTGGGTACGATGTCCTCACCGATAAACTCTCCACTTGCATATCCCACGCCGCCCTCTAGTCACGAAAATATGACACAATCTTCGCCATACGTAGAGGATGGACACCAGTATTCGGAAGTGGCCAACGCTTTTTTTAATGACAAATGTAGCGCAGACTTTCTCGCACAGTCAGCCACTGAAGTGACCTTCTTCAAAGGCAGTGACAATCAGCATGAGCTTACCGATACCGAGAAGATACTAAAGCTAAAGACGGTGCTAGAAGAGAGTGCCTTTGATGGATCCATTAAGGTCGAAGATTTATTAAATGGTGCGCAAGATGACGACGCCGAATGTGATTTACGCGATTTTGCTGATACAAATCTGGCCTTCTTGGATGAGGATCAAGAGTTTCTGAATGATTCGCGAAATGCAACTTCGCCACTTCCAGAATCTTTCTTTACAGGCAGCATTGGAACGGCGGACGAAGTCAAAGAAGTATTACGCGATGTGCTGCCTGACGAAAACATAAATCTCAATTGTGAAGAGCAGTCCGGCGAAAACATTATTGATCTGTACTATCTGCCCGGTTTGGGTTTGCAATCGCAGATGATGCCCAACTCAGACGATCCATTGTTGTCCTCCTCTCCAAGAGACTTTGGCCAACAAAGGGGCCAAGTTATACAGCCGACACAGCACGTGCAAGTCCAACAGCAGCAGCAGCAACAACTGCCACAACAACAACAGCAGCAGCAACAACAACATCCACATCAGCAATCGCTAACACAATCACAGTCAATGCAACAGACCACGCAGCAATTACTGTACGCGCAGCAAATAGAGCAGCAGATGCAGCAACAGCAGCAACAGCAGCAGCAGCAGCAGCAAATGTCTGCTGGTGAAAGCTACGTTGGCAATCACTATACAGTCGGCGAAGGTAACGCTTCGAATACGACGCTTCAGTACAATCTACAGAATCTACCGCAAGTACAAAACCAACAACAGTTTGTTGAAGCCAACACGCCGATCCAGCATGTGTCCACGCTCGATGGCAGCATTTTGCACCAACAACTGGTATTCACAGGCTCAACGGATAAGCAGGAAATACACATAACAGGACAACATGGCGATATCGGGCTTCTGTCAACCAACTGCACTCTCAATACCGACACTAATATTTACTTCGCCAGCAACACTAATAATTCCAGCAATTCTATGTCAGTATTGCAACAGGCCGGAAATCATGCAAACGTCAGCAATATAGCATCATCCTCATCAGCTTGTCTGCCGCCTGTGGCATCCACGGTTATTTCTACGCTACAACCCCTCTCCAACCAAACCAATTCCATACTAAAGCGACGCCTGCGACCTCATAATTCCAATGATTCCAGTAGCTCGCAAAGTTTTGCTAAATACCATCCGTTGTCGCCGTATCGCTCTAAACTGCGCAAACCTTCACGCACGCACTACACACCTGCGCCCATACTCAACCCCGATCGAAAAGGTGTCGGTCTTTATTGCAGCGTGCGAAAGCAACTCAATACAGGAATGCTCGGTTTTGATAGTTTTGACGATGATTTTGACGATCCGGTTGGATTAGTGGACTTTTCCGACGAATCCAAAGTTAATCTAGGCTCAGCTTATCAAGCGCAAATACCACCCTGCCGCGTGCGTATACAAAGTGCGAGTAGCGATGCCACAACCGACGGTGAAATGTGCAAAGACACCTCCTGCTTTGCGGTCGAGGAGCCTGTGGGTGCAGATCAATTATGGGATCCCACCGTACAAATGGACGAGAAGATATTGATGCGCTACATTGACCTGAGTAAGTCGTCAGCGGTGCCGTTGGGCAGCCACTCCGAAGAGGTTGCGCTACAAACATTGCTCACAGCACGCGGTAACCTGGCAGCAGCGGTACTAACCCTCTTGCAAACACAATCGAATGCATTCCAAATGAAGTGGACCGCTACGGAATTGGAGGTGTTCTTGAAGGGCTTGGAACGGCATGGCAAAGACTTTGGGCGCATCGCGCAAGAGGTAAGAAGCCGCCGCTGTGAGGAAAACACTTTGATAATAAATTTCAATTTACATATCATTTTGTTACATATGTACAGTTGGGTTCGAAGTCAACTGGTGAATGTGTGCAAATGTACTACTTTTGGAAAAAGCTATGCGTCGACTATAAAGTGACGCACCTGAAAACTGAAACGCCACCGCCGCCACCGGCAAATGATCCCAAGCCGTATGTGTGTGAAGTGCCTGATTGTTCGGCCGTAAGTAAAATTTCGAAATTTCATTTATAATATGATTAAATTAAACTAACAAAGCACAAATAAAAAAGAAACTTTAATTATGCCTCCTACATAGAACTGTGCAGATTTACATTTAATAAAAATCATTTGTTAAGGTTATTTTATTTAAGACACCTTCCACTTTGTACAAAGATACCAATATATAATTCAAAATCTACATTTGTAATATATTTCCCACAACTTTTCTCCTGCGAAAATGCTTTCTCTACACTCTGCGTTGTGCTGCTGATTCCGCAGAGCTTTACCTCAAAAGCTGCCCTGCATGGCCATACACGCATACATACGTACGGCAGAAACGCCAACAGCCATAATAACAACAACAATAATAACAACCATCATAATCATAACAGCAACAATGCCACAGGCAACACAACTAATACAAACGGTGCCACAATAGGCGGCTCGACAACAACCCTCGCTCAACAGAGCAACATCTCAGCATCACAATCGCAAACTCAAAATGCCAATGCGATCGGAGCGTCGGTTAAAGACGGTAGTCAAAGCGGTGCGGGCAATACCGCGATTAGCGTCAACAAGGACACCGATTTTCCCTGCAAGGTGTGCGGCAAGTAAGACTCCCCCACTCTCTCTCTCTCACACTATCTCTGTCAACTACGTAATGTCATTTCTGTATTCGTAAACGTAAACGTAACCGCTACTGTTACCGTTACTGTAAAATTATGCTACAAATGTTTCTCATACATACAATATTTGCATATACACCTACATACAAAACTGTATTTATTTTATTTTTTTATTTATTCATTGAAATATCTGTTTAACTTTGAGTAAATGGAGGTACGCGATGGCCGATAACATGTTTAGGCGCCGAAAAACATGCAGAGGCTTGGCAATCGATTGTTCTCCTCGTGGTAGATTGGTAGGCCAGACGAGTTTTGGCAGGCTTTTGTAACATTTATAAATAAAAATACTGAGTTAAAACCTACACAGTTTTTAGTATTTTCTTCTTGAAGAAGTTTTTAACTGGGTTAAAAAAGGGAGGAGGTTAACAAATCTTTGGGCCACCGGAACCAATTTCTATAATTCTGTTATTTTTTTTAAGGAAAGATTGTACTTCGAAGGTGGTCCCATACTGATTTGGTTTAGATTCGATCATTGGATCATGAAGTAATTAACGGCACTCTTAAATTTTTATATGAGAATTGAATTCGGCTTTGTTTTTTGCTTAAAAAATAACTCTTTGAAGGTTCATCGGCTCGTTTTTTATCAGCTTATTGTTTTGTTGACATTAGGTTAGAATTTGTCAGATATTTTTATGGATTTTTTAATGGCAGAACTGGCGATCAACCTGAGTGAATCTGTTAGGTTTCACCAGCATATCGTGATCTGGCATCTGGCTGTCATGCCAAATTATATAAAATGCCATTCCAAAAATCATATAAAATCTCAAAGTAGGCGTTTAGCCAGCGTTCAGAAGGGCTTTGAAACTTTGCATATTGGAGTTATGGCCCAGTGCATCCTGCACCGACTGTAAGCTAACCCGATGAGAAGTAATCTACAAGTTACCGCAAGAACTCGAATACCCTCCCTGTCCGGAGAGATAACTTGAAGGTTACCTAGCATATATGTATACAATTTTATGAAATGTCCTTGTGTCCTGGGACTCAAATTTGATATGGAAGTAATCAGAAAAGATCTCGAGAGAACTCAAACATTTCTCGACCAGTTTCAATAGTATAATGACCAAGCGTAGCGCCCTGACTGCCGCTGGACTATCCGAGTTGATATTTATTTACGCCTTTTTATCGGTAATACATTTGTGAGTTGCCAGTTGGATGTCTCTTTCTAGCAACCAATTCTGGCAGAAAAGGGCTACAGCAATTAGGCAGACTAAACATAATATTTACAGAATACACCTCCACTGACTCTGCCGTCCATCTTTCAAACTTTAACAGCTGCATTTTTTTCCCGTATAGTGAAAAAGGCTCGATCTCTTATACGAACCATTTTTACAGCAATCTGGCTTTTTTTAGGATCACACGCAGAAGCTTAAACTTTGTCAGACAGCACATATGACATCAGTAGTATGTATGAGAAAAGATGGTCAAATGGAACTCCAATTTTACAGTATTAATAGCACGTCCGAAGCTAGCAGACCAGTTCGTAGCCAATTTTAGGTGCCACTGCATAACAGCTTACATATTGTCTAAACAATTTCCTCTGTCTATGAGTGGCATGCTATCCTTTCCAGCTCCTCCAGGACGTCGTTTGCCATGGCGATCCAGAGAAAGGGTGAGAGAACGTCTGCCTGGACGATACCTCTGATCACCCTAAAATGGCCAGAGTGGAGGGATAAATCTAACCATGTTGTTCTCGACTCTGGGTTTAGTAATGGCAATAGCCATTTCTTCATTTCTTAAAATCTTCTAGAGGACGGTAAAATTATAATAAAATAGTTTTAGCAAATAATAATTACTTGGAAGAAAATTATAAGCTTCGAAATCAGCGATACAAAAGCACTACTGTACCTGTTGTATATTTTTATAAAACAAAAGTAAACAAAAGTTTGAGTATTTATGTTATCTTTAGACTTTCTTTTAATTATTAAATGAAGTTTCATTAACATCTATTCTATATCTACATACATTTCAACACATTTCAATCCTCATACAAACATATTTATATTAAACTGATTTTTTAAAAGTCATATGGGATAATAATAATTGTTGTTATTGTTGTTGTATTGTATTGTTCCATGTTTTGAAATGAAAAAAAGCGAAAAAAACTAAAAAAAAAGTACGAAATGACTGAATAATTATAATTTAAATCGAAAAATAAACAAAAATAACTCGCATCAAACAATAATGAATCAGCGATCACATCAATAAAAAAACCAATTGCAATATTCATATATACATACATATGTACATCAAATAACCCAAATATATTAACTAATCTAAAAATAAAAAATTAAAATCGAAAACTCAATAATGAAACAAAAATTGAATTACTAATTTTTACATGTATGAATCGCGCAGAATCAAAAATCACAAATTGAATTGCGAGTTGACACTCCTCCCCACCACGCTGTTGTATAACGACGCGCACGCGCAAGCGCACCCATGTTGAAAGTGCTAGCTCGCTCACTGAAGCAGCAGCCGCCACTGCAACCGGCATGTGTCTTTCAGCGCCACACTCGACCAAAACGTAAAATTGTAAGTGGTGTTCGTTTCTTTGCTAAATATAAATTTACTCTTTCATTTCCATTTGAATTTTCAATTACAATTATCGAATTATATATAATTCATTTCAAATTCCTCTTCTCTCTCTCTCTCTCTATGTCTGTATCTCTCTCACACATGCCGATAATAAATAATAATACGTATTACTCTTAATTACTCCATTTTAAAATCCGCCATTATTTATAACACTACCTCCTCCAACAAAAAAAAAAGAAAAAACACACTCGTGTAGTAACGTTGTGAACACTTGTAAAGAAATTACCCCACCCCGCCTTTTTTAGACTTACATAGTTTTAAATTATATTCACACGCCGTGCTAATCTCGCCACCAGCATTATAGATACACATTTACCCCTTAAAAAAATCATTAACTCTATTACCTAAATAAAACACCCAAACGCAACGATATGCAAATGTAAATATGCTCGTAAATCATACAAATGAACTTAAACTCACCTGCAAATATAAAAATAATTTACTAACAGAACCTTACTAACAATTATTAACAAACGCGGCCTTAAAGTCTGACTTTGACAAAAGTGTACTCAAATATTAGATTTCTTTAATGGGAACCCAAAGATTGATCCATCGCTCATTGGCCTCTGTATGGTTCCGAATATCTTGTGCACCACCAAGATAATCTTTCTTCATAAATATGTATTCGGCTTACATCTGCTTTGTATATTGTGTAAATATTAGCGATCAGCGTACCATGTGTTGGTATGTCTTCATCGAAGTGCAAAGTATCTACGCTGCTTCTACACAAGAAAAATATTGGATTTTGAGCAACAAGAATGTCTTATAATTATTACACTTATAGTTCCGAATTTCTCATTTTAGCTCGCTCGTATGCACAAGAATCACTTCTGGTCACTCCCAGATGAATGGCAATCAAAAGCTTTTCCCATTTACGTGGACTTTAGCGCAAGGGACCAGCCTTCACGGCGCGGACACTTAGACAAAGAAAACATCTGATGAAGCGGATCTTGGAGTTTTCGAGAGAAATATTTTGTAAAAGATTTACGAGCCTTTGAGTTTTGGCGTTGTCGAATACCGCAGACGACGCTGTATGTACAAGCAGTAGCCTAGCGTGCTCTCTCTTTATCTTTATGACATACGCTCTGCACATAATCCTGGACACTTTTTGCTTCTGTTTTTGTCCACTGCGCTTTTCGGAACATGGGCAGATCGGGCACTCGTTTGATTTGTTGGAGGGAAGTCAGCAATTGCTCTATCAGCATAGTTTCCGAAAGATCGCCTTCTTTGGAAAACTTGTCGATCTCCTCGTTGTCGGTTACACTCGTGTGCCTCGAAACCCTGTAAAGATGTACGTCTGTGCCATATCTCAGGCTGCTACACCGTATAAACTCCACCATACTTCTTGAACAAATCCTTTGCATGCGATTAATAATATCGCCTTTCATGCAGCCTGACTGACAAAATAACGGTTCACTTCTTTACTTGCATCGCCGCGCTCTTTATCGTAAATACTTCTGCTTGGCAAATGCTGCAGTGGTCCGACAGCTTATTACATTTATTGACATCGCCGCCCCTACGCCTTCATGCCAGCCTTCAACCTCTAAAGGGGCTTCGAAGTTCCTCCCAAAGCGCAGATATAGGATCATTTCTTCAATCCCTTCGGGTAAAGTATATGTTATAGTAGTTTGCCCGTAGGAGCAGCAGGCAAACTGCCCCAGTAGCATTGAGATTGGCGGCAATTTTTGCGCCATATAATTCGTTCAAATGTCTGCCATGGCTTTTCAATGTGACTCGGGTTTGAATTTCCATAAATTTGTCGCTATGCTACGTGAACGCCATTGCTTCTTGAGGCGCTTCGATTGTAGACTTGGCCATCGTCACAGAAAGTGGTCAATTGACTCTACTTCAACCTCAACACGACAAGTTCTGCAGAGAGTACTTGTTGTTAATCACTAAATGGTGGTAGTACGGATTTATCCGCTTCTTTAATTGGCATCTCTGAGCCGTATGTGGCCATCTCANGTGGTAGTACGGATTTATCCGCTTCTTTAATTGGCATCTCTGAGCCGTATCTGGCCATCTCAGCAGACGACTCTTTCGCTTCAATACTGCTGCTTATGTCCGGGGACTCCGCATAGAGTGACGTTGATACGGCTCACTGACGCCAACGTGTTGCGACATTTCCATACAATTCACGATTTCACTATTTTTTAGCATTATATAGCCTTGAGTGTTGAGTTAACAATTCTATTTAAATATTTAACCGGATTTACTCCTGATAAAAGCTAAGGCCAGAATGTTTCCTATCCGGTTTCCCTTTAAGACTATAAATTATGTAAATGAATCTCTGCTCATTCGTAGCAATCTTCCATTAAGCAAACCGAAACTAAAATAAAAGACTAACGAAACAATTTAATTTTTCAACTGCCAAGTGATTTTAGATTATGTTTAGTGCATGCAAAATTAATATTTAGACTTGTAATATTTTTTATCTAATACCGCCTGATTAATGTATATTACACACACATACACGCATACATAGATATGTAAACTAGTTTTGAAGAAATATTGCATCCTGCAGTTTTCCATGCTTTTATAAGGCTTGGTGCTTACGTTTTTTAGTGCTTTGCTTTGAGTTCTACACATGCATTTACGTAGTTGCCGAACAATAATCACATATACTCATTTGTATGTAAATTAGCGTTGCCGAGGAGTAGGGATATGGTATAATGTTAAGTGTATAATTGTTTGGGTGCACCGCCCAGTAATTTAAAAGTTTAGCTTGAGAAGATTTTGGGGTCATACAAATTCTCATCCTTGACAAGTCCTAAAAACAGTCAAAGTCACAATTGTTCTTAACTTTTCTATTTATGACTCGATTTTAAATTGTGTATTATCGTTGAGAAGATATTTTCGAGTATCTTTAAAAGACCCTTTCGACCTAGAGTAGCATCTAAGCCTACAAATTTCTAAAAATAAATTAGTAAACAGAAAACAGAAAACTTACAGCGACTTGAAGTTTCTAATTCAGGCGGACCAAATGTTTATGTGCATAAATAACTCATACGCCATGGCATTCTCAGTAATTGAAGCTGGTAGTAATCAAGCCGACTTGGGTTCGGTGTGGAATTTTGTTAGTTAATTTGAGTTCATTATTGCAAAACCCAAAACTTTCAAGTCGCTGTAACTTTTCTGATCATTAACTTATTCGTCGCTTGCTAAAATAGTTAATTTTATGAAGAGGGTAGTTAAGAGAAAGAGACACTTGTATTTAGTAGGCTAAGGAGCTATTCCATAATCCATAGTACTCACAAACATATGTATATCTCTTCTTGAATAAAATCGGTCTTTAGGTCCCCGATGATGAAAATTTGTATTCCCCGAAACTCCTCTCAACGGGGGGATAATTGCAAATTTCTTATTGCACCTTTTATATTTGTTAAAAAATTTGTATTTGATTTCAAAATTCAAATGTTTTACAAAACGTAGATTTTCAAAAATCAAAATGGCGGATACCTTTTTTTAAATTATAGTTAGTTATCAAACTTGGTATTCAGAGATCCTCGTTATCTTTGATTAGGAAATTGAAATTAAATTTAAAAAAATTAAAATGGGTTGAAATGATGCTAAAGGTTATGCATTGCGTTAAAAGTAAAACGCCTATTATTCGGGACGCCATATTTGATCTCCCATTTTGAATTTTTGAAAATATAACACCAATTTCAACATCAGGGACGACGAAAATTTTTGGATACCAAGCTTCATAACAATCTATACATTTTTGAATAAATCGAATTCAGTGACGACGAAAATCCCTAATTACAAAATTTCATTGAAATTTGTCAAATACATATGGAGTAAATACCAAGCTTCATAAAAATTTACACATTTTTGCAGAAATCGTCCGCCATTTTGGTTTTAGAAAATTGAATACCAATTTCGAAATCAGTGACGACGAAATTCTCTGAACACCAAGCATCATAACAATATAGACATTTTTTAAGAAATCGTCCGCCATATTGGATCCGCAATTGTGAATTTTGGAAATTTAATTTAATATTCGAGATCAGTGATGATGAAAATCCCTAAATACTAAATTCCATTAAAATCTGTCAAATACATATGTAGTTAACATTCGTCCTATATTGTCGATTCGTCCCTATGTGCATCGTGGACCCCAGCGGCACCTAAAGATTTCACAGGGCATACAAAGAACTAATTATATTTATATTTTATATCCGTTTAAAAACATTTTGGTGCAGTTAGAAATCCGCTGAAAATCCTTTAACTGTTTTTTTACATAGAAAATTTTTTGGACTTTAAGTCTTTACGACGCTTAAAGTTAAAGTTGGAGTTAAAATTACACAAAAAATATATCCGAGGCACGTAAACTTCATTTTGAGTCGATGATTACGGATCTGTAAACCATTTATCAAGAGAAGGTAATTTTTCCGAGATATTTTCATTTTAAGTTTGCATTGCGAATGAATAAAAATTCAAATCTTAATATGAAACATGTTACTCATACGCCATGTACGATTATGTACAAGTTCCGTCGCGTACGAGATGGCGTATGAGTAACATTATATCTCGCTTCCTTTTCATACTAAAAAGTATTACAAATTTTCATTTGACCATTAAAAAGTAGTTTATTTTTCCGCCGATTTTCCTCGTTAGGAGCTTAATTTTTTGGCAACAGGCTTTAACAAAAATAAGAAAAAATTACAAAAAAGTGTTAGTTTTTAATCATTTACTTGCTAAAGTTTGATTTTTATACCCGAGCGCACTTGTGCACAAGGGTATTATAACTTTGTTCACATAACGGTTGTTTGTAACAGGCAAAACGAATGGAGATAGATATAGACAAATGTATACATAAATGATCAGAATGGAAAGAGAAATCGATTANGCTTGCCACATAAAAGCAAACCGTTGAAAATTGTTGAAATCGGACTAAAATTGAGGCCGCTTTTCATATAACGGTAAATTTCAGATATGCTTGAAATTTCAATATTTCGAAATTTAAGGACGCTAATTTACTTAAAATGTATACACCCCGGCTTATCATGTAGCGGTAGCTTTCGGAAAGGTGGAAAACATATATTTAATACTTGCGCCAGGTATTTAATGTTCGGCTCCGCCCGAACTTAGACTTTCTTACTTGTTTTTTCATAAAAATGAGAATATCTTTGGAAAATTACCTGAACTGGAAAAACGTTATACAGATCTACAAGCTATGACCCAAAATAAAGGTTACATGTCTCGGCATTTTTATGTAATTTCAAAACTTTACATTTCCCCTACAAGTATGTGAGAATTATGTTTGAACTCGTTTTTTAAATACAAGCGGCCTGTAATAAAGTTGGATATATTAATAAAAGGGGGAATTCTTATGGCATTTCGCAAGTTAAAGTCTTATAAAAATTGTTTAATTGGACTTGTGTGTTATGTTAAATTTTCGCAAAATTATAGATAATTGTAAAACAAAGAAAAAACATGTCATTTGGTAGCCCACTGAAATTTTTAAGAATTACAACCCAATTATTTGTATAGTACACGCCTAGGCGCGCCTGTTTATACGAGACTCGTACGGATATGAGTTTTATAAATTTTGATTTTCACCACTTTTGTAGGTAAAAGTTTTTGCTGCGGCTAAGGTATAATTTTTGCGTCTCCCCATGTCCATAGATTGATATTTCGTAAAATTCAAATACTCCGGGTATAGATTTAGTTAATATTCAGGGACTGTTAACACTTAATTATTTGTTATTGTTGTTGTAAAGAATATATATAATTAATTTAACTGGATTGAAAGATCGAGTTCTACGGGTAAGCTAAATTATATACATATTTTAAATACAATTCCGCTGAAAGAACTTTATATTCCAAATTGATTTTCGCGGAAAATTGGTCCGGAAAAGCCGTTTTTCTGGCTCTAAAATTTTTTTTTTCGTGGAATGTGGGACGAGCTCTGAAAGTACATTTTTATTGCAGTACCAGCTCGCTGTATTAAAGTTAAAGGGCTGCCATATATTTGTAATTAAAATGTCTTCAAATTGAAGGTTAAAGGGTTGCCATATATTTGTAATTATAATGTCTTCAAATTGAATTTCAGTTATTGTTAATTAATAACGAAATTTCTCGGAAAATCTACGTGATAGAATTTTTTCATAATTTTTTTTCCTGGGTTAGTACCTACCTATACCTACCCAAATAGTTAAATAAACAATACGGTATTAATTTAAGCGGCTTGAGCGACCTCTAAATAGTCTGTTGATTTCAATATAAAAAATAGGGGGTAAGAGCATGAAAATTCCCACTTTACTTTTTCACATGGATATTTGTATCACCCTAGTGTGTATGAAAATATTAATAAAAATGATTTAGCGTTGTATACATTTCTATTGTAGATCCTTTCCAGTCAATTTTATTATTTAATCGTTAACTATAGGGTAACACTGAAGCACATTCATACATTTCACATGCTTATACCTTATTAGTGTTGTTATGTTCGCTTTTGTGCTGGCCAGGCTCCTATGCATATTCATGTTGATTTGCCACTACATATATATGAGCATAAACATACATACATATATGTAAAATACCAACAAATACCAATGCTTATAATTATGGCTTTTTTATCTTTGTATATGTATGTATATTAGTAGCTGATTTGAAATGCATGCGTGTAATTATTTAATTAAATAATACATTTTAATTTTTCTCCCTTTAATTTCAACTTTTCGCCGCGCATGCGCAGAGTTTTTAATAAAGTGAAGAGCAGAAGCGCCCATATGAAAACACATCGTGTGCAAGAACAGCAACAGCAACAACTGCAACAACAGCAACAACTGCAACAACAGCAACAACAGCAACAGCAGCAGCAGCAACAACAACAACAACAACATCAACAGCAGCAGCAATCAGTTGTGGATTTAACATCCGCTGCATCTAACGATGCAGTTGTTCTCAATGCTCACAGCCAAAATCTAACTACAAATAAAAGTCAGCAGCATCAGCAGCAGCCGCCGATTGAGCAAATATCCTGAACTTAGACACCCTTTCCCAGTAGTGACCACCACCCTGATTGATTACCTTCGAGACCACCAAAACCTAACGCAACACCCAGTTACGTACAGACCCATTTAGTCACCAAGTGACAAAAACAATGAAATTCTCCACAGATCCAAAAGTAATCACTAGGAACAAATCGTGAGATTGCAACCATGCAATACGTTGTATGTAAGTAAAATGTAAGCAAATTGTTAGTAAATGCATGTACATACATACATAAGTAAATGACAAGTAAAAATCCATTTGAAATTTGAAACTGACAATCGAAGTGTTATTGAAATGTAACCTTAAAGTTAATTACAATTAAAATTAAGTTCAACGCTTAATAATATTCAAAATTATTAAAACAGTCTGCTAATATAAATGTGAAATATACATACATACGTACATACATGCATGCATATATACATACATGCGTACATACAAAATCGTTCTGTATGCAACGAAATGCAATGTTGTTAGAAAATCTAAGGAAACCAAAAAATTGAACCAACTAAAAAATCGAAATATTCTTCTAATACAAAGGCCAATCTTCTATTGTAGTTGTTCTTGTGTGGCATAGATTGTAATTGAATTTTATTTGCGTTAGAACAGGGGATTTTAATGTACATTTACAATTTAACTAGTGTCTACAATTAAGTGAATTCGTAGTGAATGTGAATTTAGTAGTGATTAAATAACCGAAATTTATTGTAAAATACGCTGGGGATGCAAAAAAAAAACACACACAAACCTTTTAGGAAATATTTGTGGTAGCATAAAATCTGTGTTCGTATGGAAAAGTAGCTTATGTCGAAAGGCTGGATTTAGTATAAATTGGCATTCGCAGCATACGATTGCGAATGACTTTCGGGGCTAAGCCGTTAAACAACTTTTAGCAAATAAACGTGCAAGAAAAATTTCCGATATTAGCAAGTCAATATTCTTTTTAAGTCTCATCAAAAAATTCCTTGTCGTTTAAAAAATAAAGGGAATGCCGCATTATACTAAAGCCGGCCTTTCGACATAAGCTACTTTTCCATACGAACACAGAAATTATAAAATGGGCCTTGCGAGACAAGTGATTTGGTGGAGGGTTCTGCGGCAGGAAGTTACCTAACCGCTGGCAATTGAAAATATTTCCTAAACAACAAAATCAAACCGCCGATGAAAGTAAGTTAGCATTAAAATAAATAAAGATAAATATGTACATATGTACATGTAACACGAAACATCTCAAATATTTAAGTTTGTTGAGGTAACTACACATACATACATGTATGAATGAGTATATAAAAGTATTGGAAAATATGTGCGCAGAGTTCCGCCGTTCTTTAGATATTTTTGTTAATTTTTTTAATTTTTTTCAAAAAATTTAAAAAAAGGAGAATTTTTTATTTATGCTACCGGATAACTTTGGAGGAGTGCAATGGGGTATAGTAGTTGTGCTCGGTATGCAGTTACAGTTGCACGGCTATACTCAATCCCGACTGTTGCGTCCTCGTTCGCGCACTCTGGGCAACGTGAGCTACCCATATATATATGTATATAAATTTCTGTTTTAAATTTTCGTTGGTTCAGTTCCGATCATTGGAACAATGAAGACGTGCTTTTTTCTTAAAAATTACTTGTTATGAATATCTACATACCTAAAAATTTAACACTCTTAGGGCTGTTTTCTCAAGTATGTTTTTAAAATGTATCTGCCCTTCAAACACGTTTGTTTTCTTCAGGACAAAATTTATATTTAAAGGGCGGATAAATTTTAATACCTTAATACTTAAAGGGTTTGATAGGTTGGCGGTTATTGCGCTGACACGGTCCCATAGAACCGAAACCGTGTTGCTTCTTGGCAAATTTAATTTAAAAATAGTAGCTTACGTGCAAAATAGTAGTATACGTTTAAGTACAATATATTCACTTATATTTGTATATAAAACAAATTTAATAGTTCATTTCACCAAGCCTTAACAACAGTTTATGCTCATTGGAAAAATGAGATTACAGCTCGAAGGGAGTAATTGCTCATATAAGTACCAGCAAACTAAGTTAAAAAAGTAAAAAGGAAGAAATAAACCTTGCCATCATCACGCCATATTAAATTTTTTGGAACTTAACTTAGCCCCTAACTGCAGTTGAGCTGTTGGTGGAAAAGGGCTATAACTGATTAAATAAATAATTCGAAAATAATATATTTAAATAAAACTCGTAATAGTTTTATTTAAATTTTGAGATCTTTCACAGTATTTTATATCGCTAACTAACTAGCACATATTAGCTCATAAAATGTCTCTGTAGATTTTTGTCACTATGTGGTGTTAATTGCGTCAAACTGACAGTGGCTTGAAAGGCCACACTTTTAGTTCTGTAATTCTAAGCTCTGGCAAAAAGTTATACTTATTTGAAAATGAGTGAAATATCTAACGCTACGTGCTGCTCTTTTACTATGGAAAAGGTGAAAGCACTGCAAAAATATGCGCACAAATATCTTAATTGTACGATAAAAATGCCGCGAGTGAATAATGCACCTCGCTCTGGTCGGCCAGTCACTGGAAAAGTTGATGAAGTAATGCAAATGGTCGTGCAAGATCGGCATACAAACTGTCAAGAGATAGCGAAGACACTTAATATCAACATGAGAGTTGGGTATCATCTAAAAAGAGCTGTCTACTCGAAGAAGGTCAATGTTTGGGTTCCACATGAAATAAAGCAAAGATATTATTACTGAAACGCAACGATCTCAAACCGTTTTTGACTAACGATGAAAAATGGATTAAACACGAGAATAGGCAGTGCAAGAGATCAAACAAGTTTATGTTGAGTGTTTGGTGGAATTGGAAGAGAAATGTCAATTATGAACTGCTACAACGTGGCGCAACAATCAATTCGGTCCTCCACGGTGCGCAACTCGACCGTTTGAATTAAGCAAATAAGAAAAAGTGTCCAGAATTTTTTAGTGGAAATAGAGTTTTTCCATCATGACAATGCCAGCCACACATATTTTTGATGATTCCGAACAAATTCAGGAAACTTGGTTGGGAAGTTTAAATACATTGAGCCTGGGCCTTGCACCGTGTGACTTTCATTTGTAACGGTATCTGCAAAACTCTCTTGATGGTAAAGAATTGACCGACCGAAGAGCTACTAAAAATCACTTGGTTAACTTTTTTCGCCGATAAACCACAGATGTTCTACACCGACCGATAATAATATCTACTTGATTAAAAATGATTTTCTATAACGAAAGTATATTTTTTTAATTTACCCAAAAATCGGCGCAGACATTTATCCCCAATAAACTACGTAATTCTCGTCGTATATTTCTTAATATTTCATTTAAAATTCCAAATTCCTTGCAAATATATTGGAATTCCCTACTAATTGCATTCCTCCCTCCTTCGTGCAACATTTTATAAGGGAGTGTCAAAACGCGGCTAATAATAATTATTTAACTTCTTTTTAGTTGTTTGTGTTTCCGACAGGGTAGGAGTATGATGTATTGTGGAATGATTTTCCGTCATCCCTTGTCAAATTTGGTTAGGAGGCAAACCGGTTTCGGCGTTGTGCCATCTTCGTTCGAACGAAAGCGCCGAAACCTTTTATTATTGAATCATGGCTCTCTCATGGCTAAGCGTACACGGTAGAGAAATCTCTCGAGAGTTTCACTGAAATAAAAATCTCCTCTCTCAATTAAGTTTACACGGTAGAGCAACTCTAAGAGATATTCACTCTAGCTAGAGACAAAATAGAGAAATCTCAACTTTTATCTATCACGTACTCTACAAGTAGACAATAGTTACCTCTCGTCTAGAGTTAGTTTATTTGCAAAGGACGGAGGCTATTGGAAAAGCCATTGAAATACCAATGAAAATAAGAGGATGATTCCCGGTACATTATTTGGCTACAATCTAATTGCACTTAAAATTGTCATTGTCAAGATTTTACTATACGTCTCCGCAGAGCAAAAAGTCTATTTAGCTTGTTAAATAGAGCGTAGAGTTGTCGTAGAGTTTTCGATCTAGCTTCGTTGGACTGTGTACACGGCGAAAAAGTCTCGCTAATAACTCTCACATAGTCTTTGTAGGTGAGTCTCTCGTAGAGCTCTATTGAGTGTTTACACGTCTCTAGCGGGATTTTTGTCTAAATCTCGCATGTTTTCTCTACCGTGTATACTAAGCTTAATGGAGGAAGTAAATTATAAAAAAAGGAACTAAAGAATAATACCAGGTGATCCATATCCATTAATTTTAAATAAAACAGTTAAAACAGAACTGAATGTCGGAATCTTTACTATTACACACAATTACATTTCCTGACATTTACTTTTTTAAATAATTTCATTAAAGTGTCGGATTTTTTATTCAGATATTCGAATATCTGAATTATTCGTAAAATCAAAAAATCCATATCAAACATCCAGTTTAAGTCCGCTTCATAGATTAGTTGCTTATGGCAACACTGATTTTTCTTAATTCAGATAACAAAACTAAATTATGAGAAATTACAGAGACAATTTAAATAATCCTTTCTTGGCAAAAAAAACACTATGCAATTAATTCCAAATCAGGTTGCGATTGTTAGTTTTCTTGTGCACTATTTTCATCTTTGCTATAAACATTTCGCTTATTTAAATGGCGCTATACCACTTCTCCGCAATTGCATCTATTGTCGAGTATTTCACAAACAATTGAGATTTGTTCCTCAATTTCAGCGTTCCTACAGTGTAGTCGGGTAAAATAAAAAAACTTAATCTTTTTTTGTTTTAAATACTCTGTCAAACACAATCAAATTACATACATACATACAAATATAAAAACACTACTTCTTTAAATTTCTAGCATAACGAAATTTAACCAATATTGTAGATATACTTTGCCAACAATACCTAAGTACTTCCATTGCATTTTCCTACTGATTACCTTTCTACATACTTATGTATGTACATACATATGTATATTGTACAGAGACGAATAGTAATTCTTAAAAATCTGTACAACATAATGCAACATAATCGCATAAAAACGAGTCATTATTGTGTTTTTAAAAAAGCAATTCAAAATTTTAACAGAGACTCGTATAAAAAAAAAAATATATATATTAAAAAGAGACACTACCTAGTTACATAC
This sequence comes from Rhagoletis zephyria, assembly GCF_001687245.7. Lineage (NCBI taxonomy): Eukaryota > Metazoa > Arthropoda > Insecta > Diptera > Tephritidae > Rhagoletis > Rhagoletis zephyria. The sequence continues at coordinate 31,056 of NW_016161473.1, forward strand.
ATAGGTACATACGAGTACATATGTAGTTATTGTATAATTACAAATATGATTGTTGTTATAGTTGTTTAGATTATAAATTTAAAAACAAAAAAAAAACTATTCATACGCGCATAAATATATCGTTTATACACCTGTCTTTCGAGTTCCACTAAAAATGAAGCCATTCATACATATATACATATAAACACAAAAATTCGTACATAAATATTGCATATGTTTGTTTATTTGTTCACTGGTTTAAAACTAAAAGTACCTACTTACATATGTGCATACATTCATAAATAAAAGTATGTATTAAAAATATATACAAAAATAAGAACTAGGAATGTTTTAAAAAAAAATCAAGTGATATTGAGTGAGATTAAATACTGTTTTGGTCCACACTCCTCCATTTTTAGTTAGTTAGTATATGTGTGTGTATGCAATAATACTGACACATATATACATACATACATACATGTATATGTTTGCATTTTGTGAAATAAAATTTCTAACCAGAAATATGAATAACTGTAGAATGATATGTATGTACGATACCCCATTAAAAGTACTGTAAATAAATACTTTTAAGATATTTCTAGTTGTATTATTTATTCTCTATGCAATTAATTTATGCATACATAGCATAGACGTAGACAAATTTGTTAGTTTGACTGCAAGTCAAAAAAGTCAAAAAAAAAAAAATCCTATATGCCTGCATGACTTTGAATAGTGTGTATAAAGTGAATACCCTTACTCCACACATACGGCCATAACATTGTGAATGTGTTATTTTACTTTAGACTAAAATGAAAATGAAAATCCAAAAAGTTAAAATTAAAAATCAATTCAAATATGATCGATACGTATAAGTTGTATGCAATATTTTTCTTTCCAATAAGACATAAAAGACACTATGCTAACGGATTAACTGAATTAATTTAAAAATACATACATACCGATGTATGTACGTCCGCCTGTGTACCGAAAACAGGAAATACTAATCATATAATCCTCGCGGCTAAGTTTGATCCACAGTGAGCATAGCGCTGTTGCTGTTGGCTATGTATTTTCTTTTTATATATATATATATATTGTTTTGCAATACTCAGATTTACAATTACAATGAATTAAATGACAATGAGGCACAGTTACTACTTACAAAAGCTATATAGCTGCATACATATACGTAAATCTACATAGTATGTTATTTACCTTAATACATATGCATATATACATACATACTCGTACATACATGTGTATTATATTTGTAAATTCTGCACCAAAAAATTTTAACAAATACAACTTGTTTTTGTTTGCGAAAAGTGAAAAATGTACAATACTTGTTGAAAAAAATAGATCAGAATTAACCAAATTCGAGTTTTGTTGTTGTGTGTTTTTATGTATTATTAGATATACCATATTTTTTTGCGTTTTATATTTAGAATCAAACTGAGTGGGCACAAATTACTATACTATATCTGCCAGAAGAAAATAAAAATTAATTTGAATTAAATAGATGCTAAATTATTGCTATGCTGCAATGTGTCAAGACAAGTCATAAATTAAATAAATTAAAAACTAAACTCAAAAGACAAAAGCATTGTCAATATCAATGGAAAATCATGTTAAATTTACATATATGATATTAAAAATAAAAAACAAAAAATAAAAAATAAAATGGAAAACACACCTAGCGCATATATGCATGCGATTAAGTACATAAATATGTATATAAATAAATACATGAAAAGTGAAAAATACACGTACATACATACATACACGCATACATATATTAAATAAAGTAGAAGAAATAAATTAAAAATGAGTATAAATTTACTTACGCATTACAAGATAAATACGTATTTAGTAACATCTAATTACTGATAAGTTTACTTCTCATCTGAATACAAATTGAAAACTATCAGCAATTTATATGGTTGTATTGTAGACATACATATATATTTATTATTCTACTATTATTATGTATACACACTTAAAACGCATATTCAACTAAATATAATTAGATAAAACTACAAACCCAAAAACTAGTAATATTTGCACATACATATTATGTATGTAACTGTACATACAGTATATTTTTCTTTGCTGCCTTTATGCTTAAGGGCACATTTAAGATACCTACCCCATCAGCGTCATTATTTTTAACATTTATAAGGAAACTGCTCCGATAGATGCATTCAATATACCTGCACATTAGCAATAAATGCTGTAAAAATTTGCAACTATGCATTTTCAATTATGAAAGAAAGGATTACGTTTATCTGCGCTGGCTCTATGTACACTTACTCTAATTCTACAAGCTTTTATTAATTTTTCCCATCTCGCAGAACAACGAAAACGGAAAATATTTCGCTTGCAGTAATTTTTACCTGGTAAGTGCTCCTCCATTATTTGGCTTCATTGCGGATGCGGGTACCTGACTCATTAAAGTTGTAAAAAAAATTCGCTTAAGTGCTTTTTCGATTAAGCGCACAAGTTTTTCATGCAAAGAAGGGTGGGCAGCTAACCAAAATATACTGTACCTACTACGTACTCTACAAGACACAATAAGGCTATTTACTTTTTTACTAGTAAAGGTTATTTTAAATCCTTAATATTTGACTGTTTTATTAATTTTATATTATCTTTTTTTTATTTAACGCTTCAATTGATCCTTTATAACAAAAGCTTATGCTGACTACACACGAGGCAACCGTTGAAGCAACCTCAGTAGTGTGTACTATGTTATGAAATGAAGATACGGAAGTGAATTTTGTTTGCTTCCAAAACACTCTTTCACGCTTTCATTAAAGAGGCCTCAAGCTCAATAAAATTGTTGAATATGATCCTTTAAAATTTAATACAGTATGATCATCAAAGTCAATAGTCTAAACATATTGCTTGTTTGAAGACTGTCGAGTCTTTATTAGACAAAATCCTACTCGCCGGGGAGTACCCCACAGAAATGTGGTAGCCGGAATAATATAGCGATTAAGTTGCATAGGGTCTCTTCTTTGTTAAATTCATACAAATATACATGTCTATGTTTAGGATTTTAAATGTGTAAACTCTTTCCTAACTTTTGCGTTGATATTAAGCTTTTATGCCCATTTAAGCTTTCGAGTATAAAGACGTGTAAGCTTTCGGTAGGTAAATACGATTTAAGGGATTTCTTAAAAAACCACTTGTGCCAACTAGGAGTGAGTTACATAGTACTTATGTGCTTAATAAAATATATTAATGAAGCATCGCCTAACAATTGTACGACTAAACATACTTTTGTTCACTTCGAAACGGTTGCCTTGAATTATTTCTCTATTTTATTTATTATTAATACACAATGCATTTTATTTGACGATAAAACAAAACAACATTTAAATAAAACATACAAGAATGACAAACACGCGAACAAAAACTACTTTAACTAATCATTAAGCATATGCAAGAAACTGCAAAAATTGTATAATATACATATACACGAAAAAGATATGTGCCAAAAACTTTCTTCTTTCTAAAGGCCTTCAAATGTAGTATTTTAGGTATTATATTAATAAATTAGTTAAGTGAAATAAAATTGAAGTGTAGATAACGTTAATATTGATGGTATGACAAAATATTTCAATGTAAGTTTCGAAAAGGTGAGAAATTTTAGAAAACTGAAAACAAAAATGTAAAACGGAAAATGAGCACGTTTTAGAAGCTAAATTACGCAAAGAAAGTAGACAGAAAAGGAGTAGCATAATTAATTTTTTTTTCTGGAAATGGAAAAAATACAATACAATAAACAAATAGTTACGAATACTTATTGTTTTAAAGCTGTTGAGTGGATGAGTTATGCATACGTGCATTACCTGTTAATTATTTTGTAAAAATTATTGCATATCTAATGTTTTATTATCACTGAAACTTTGTTTGTTTGTTTACATGTTTGTTTTGTATAACTTAAGTAAAAAAATATTTATTGTTTTATTTAAAATACATACATATACATACGTCTGTAGTTCATTTTTATGGCCTTAATGCTATTTTTTGTTTTTGTTTGTTGCTGGTATTATTTGTGAAGTTACTATAAAATATAACAAAATAAAATAATATAAATGTATTGGAACAAAAATTTCATATGAAATATTTTTATCTTTTTGTATATGTTGAATTCTTTTGATTTTTTTCAGATTGCATAAAGCTCGGTACACTTGAAGGGGCACATTTTTCTCTTTAAGATACGAGTTTATATTGGGACATGTGGGCAACGCAAAATCTGCGTTTTAATCTTATTTTGAGGAACTATCGGTCAATAAAAATCGCCAGAGTGTCTCCGCTGAATAGGGTTGCCAATATTTTCTAGGAAATTCATAGTACTTTGTCAAAAAAATATGAAAAAATATAGTACACTTCAAATATATATAGTATTTTTATTTAAGAAAAAGTAAAAATGCGTTTAAGAGTACCTACATCTTTTTTCTTTCTTATGCATTTTCTAAAAAAAAAATATATTTCTTTGAAAGTGNTTGTTTTTGTTTGTTGCTGGTATTATTTGTGAAGTTACTATAAAATATAACAAAATAAAATAATATAAATGTATTGGAACAAAAATTTCATATGAAATATTTTTATCTTTTTGTATATGTTGAATTCTTTTGATTTTTTTCAGATTGCATAAAGCTCGGTACACTTGAAGGGGCACATTTTTCTCTTTAAGATACGAGTTTACATTGGGACATGTGGGCAACGCAAAATCTGCGTTTTAATCTTATTTTGAGGAACTATCGGTCAATAAAAATCGCCAGAGTGTCGNTGTTGCTGGTATTATTTGTGAAGTTACTATAAAATATAACAAAATAAAATAATATAAATGTATTGGAACAAAAATTTCATATGAAATATTTTTATCTTTTTGTATATGTTGAATTCTTTTGATTTTTTTCAGATTGCATAAAGCTCGGTACACTTGAAGGGGCACATTTTTCTCTTTAAGATACGAGTTTATATTGGGACATGTGGGCAACGCAAAATCTGCGTTTTAATCTTATTTTGAGGAACTATCGGTCAATAAAAATCGCCAGAGTGTCTCCGCTGAATAGGGTTGCCAATATTTTCTAGGAAATTCATAGTACTTTGTCAAAAAAATATGAAAAAATATAGTACACTTCAAATATATATAGTATTTTTATTTAAGAAAAAGTAAAAATGCGTTTAAGAGTACCTACATCTTTTTTCTTTCTTATGCATTTTCTAAAAAAAAAATATATTTCTTTGAAAGTGTCATATGCTTTATCGCTATCAATATTTAAATTAATATAAATAAAAAGTTCATTTTTTATTAGTGAGATATTCGCTGTATTTCTCTCAACTCACCATTTCATAATCTTAATAGAAAAAACTCTTTCTGTGAATGCCGAAGTTGCAGGAATGGAGAGCATAAGCGAAATAATTTTAAGTAAATTTGGTAAATCTTTCTAAGTATTTTTAAAAATGATGCCATTTTTGATCTGTGGACCCTTTGTTTTAACGTATATTTATTTTAATATTGATATTTCCGTATAAATTCCATCCATTTTAAAACATTTCTTTCTTACAAATGACTGAAATATATTTATATATGTAGTTGAAGAAATATAGAATTTTTGCATACTACATTGTTTTCCAACAGTATATACTAAGCATACAATACTAAATATTATAGTACGGTTGGCAACCCTACCGCTGAAGGCTAATCGGCGGCTAGTGTGAACTCGGTCCAACTGCTAACTTGCTTGTACACGTTTTGTCCCCTGAAAGGGTCTAGAATGCTGTCCACATATGTAGATACTTGTCGGCTCCGAGAAATAGCCGACATAAACCTTCGGTGTTTACACCTCGGTTACATGGGCTATCCTTATTGAAAACCCCATCCAGAGTTGCTGAGTTGGTGCGATTTCGCGCAACTGCTCCTCAAGTATAATCCAACCTGAACGAAAAGTGCATCCACTATAATTGGGCTTCACAAAGCCCTTTCGTTGCTCTGCTTTCACCTTTGGCTATGGAAAGCAGGGATTATATTCTTGCCTCTTCGTCCATGGGTATCTTTGCGTCATAGCCTTTAGGAGCAAGTTTCAAGTTGGCCATCTCAATGTCTAAATTTCCCATATTGGCTCTCGGACCGTTTGCTCTGAAGAAGCTTTTGTCCATTTCAATGCTATCAAAATATGGTCTATGGCCGTTTTGATGTGTGTCCATTTCCTTCGCTGCGATCGTCATTCATTCAACGAGCTCGTTCGGCATCGAGTGTGCTTTTAGTCTGCCTAAAGCTGCCCACTAATAGAAGGGACATCGGTTTTTTAAGATATAAGAATCCCACGATTAATAGGGGAAGAAAGCGGCCGTCTGTAGTGCCAGTAGAGCCACGCAGTCCAGAGGTACGGTCCGATCCGACGCCTGCTTGGTTGGTATTAGCTTTGCCTGATAACTGCCCCGGGCCCAAAAAGCGCTGCAAGCAACATTTTTATATGCTATAACAGGATCCTCGGATGTTAGATACTGTTAAGATTCGTTGAAATATTCAAATCAGTTAGATTTGTCGATGAATGTGCTAATGTCAATAACGGAAGCGTTCTTTAGAGTTTGCATAGAGAACTTGATTACTGTATTTGCTCATTTCAAGGTTACTGCTATGGCACGGCACGGAGTTGTACGGGAAACCCATTCTTTCCGCGTGCTCACCAAAGGACCAACTGACCCATAATCGTGGCCATTTACTTAACGAGCTATTTTCTAACCTCTGTGCTGTGCCTGAGTGGTTAAACGTTTTTTCTTACAGCGTTGGCCCCTCGGCAGGCAATAGCAAACCTCCGAGTTTATTTCTACCAATAAAAATCGTCTCATAAAATTCATTTGCAATTCAAAGGCGGTGTGCAACATTAGGTCCCTCCATCTGTTTAACACCATTAAGACGTACACCGCCAATTGGTGGAAGGGCTCGGCCAAGAATTTAGCAAAAGTGTAAGCCCCAAAATATTTTTATAGAGTTCCTCAGTTTTTTGTTTTTTTTTTCGAAGTGCGACCAGATATTCCTTGCAGTTTGTTCCATCGTGATTCAGCCATTCTTGCTAGCTTAAAATGTACTATGTGTGGTAAATACATATTTTTTACTCCGAGTGGGCGAGTTATCGTCTCGACTTCGAATTCCTCAATAGATGCTCCTGCCTTTCAGAACGAGAGGGAAAGATATTCAGAATTCCATGCATTTTGAGCCCAACAGTTTACTAGCATTCTCCTCGACAACCCTGCTCTTACTCAAGTACCGCCTAGAAGGAACTTCTCGACATTTGTCTTCCAGCTTAATTTTGTGTATAATACAACGTCCAGGTACTTTGCCTTAGAAACCATTTTTAAGCATTCAATTTTTATTGCCATCTGTATTTGATACAATTAACAATTTATTAATTTATCCTAAGATAATAAAACTTTAACAATATGTATGGAGTGCACCTAGTGGAACAAACATTCCTTTCATGTGATCACCTTAACGTTCAGCCTAGTAGATTTTTGGTTGAGTTGCTCTTCAGGCGGGTGAAGACATTTGAGCAGGTTATTATTTCATTTATAAAGGGGTTTAGATGAGTTTCCAATCTTTGGTTGTATGATACAACATATTTATATATCTTTTGATTTCATCGGCAACAGTTGGGACTTTGAGATCACGATTAATTTGGTATTTTGTGACGTCATATGGGGTATTTACAATCATTCTGAGAGTTTTTGATTTAAACCTTTGGAGTATTTCAATATAAGAGTTCGCTGCGGTGCACTTAGAATTACGGGTTGGCAGGTGTCGTGGTTAAAGCTGAAATAAGCCAAGAACGTAAACCTACCGGTACGTAAACCCGAGTCAGCTGACATGATCTGTCTTACCAGAGCGCCATGTCAATGAAAACTCAACACCGCAGAATTTGTCTGTAGTTGTAGCCCGTAGCGCAGAAATCTGAGGAATTTAGATTTCTCCGTGCAGACGGTAAAAAAGTTCTAATTTCCTATTCAAAATACGTTTAAAATATTTGAAATTTGCTGTTGACTAAGGCTTTTTGTTGAAAACTAAGTAATTTATATTTAGCTACGATCTATTATAGCACGAAAAATTGTAGTTGAAAAGATAAGTTTATGAAAAGGCATTGATGAGTGGCAACACTGTAGTAAGCAACACTGAGGGCTCCAGTAATCGACAAAATTCTGCGTATACAGACTGCGTTTAAGTATAGTTCTGCGTTCTTGACTAATTTCAGCTTAAAGGTGAATGTTGCCTGAACGGATTTTGACTCGTTGCATATTATTCGACACTCTCTTAGCCAGCGAGCGATTTTGTATAAGCTTTCTTGGAGCTTCAGTCAAGCTAGATTTGATAGAGTATCGTTAGCAGTATCATCTGCCAAAGTGCCAATGGTAACTGACTGTGTAGATGGACGATCATGCGTGTAGAGTAAATATAGGCCCACGAAACTGTTCTTTACCTTGATTTACAAAGAAGTAGCAATTTTTTAGGTAAACCCGAATAACTATATAAAAGTTTATTGCGAGGGTGGGTTTAATTTTAGAGAGTAGTCCATCGTGCCAGACGCAGTCAAAAGCTTGCGAAATATCGAAAATCCGGCAGTGCAATGTTGTTTTTTTTTTTTGTTTGATAGCCGAGTGAATTTTTCCAACAAGTCTGTTCCCTTGTTCAATTGTACTGTGACCTTTGCCGAGACCAAATTGGTGATTGGGTATGAGTTTATATCTTCTATTATTTTTATCTCCTATAATTTAAGGAAAAGCACATTCATGGCATTGGAGACAATGTGTAGTAAACTAATCGGTCTGTATGATTCAACTTTATCTGCGCTTATTGAGTATAATTTTTATTTTTGGAACTTTCAACTGGGACGGTAGAAAGCCTCTTGCGATAACTTAGAAAAGTGAAGCCCTCCTGCGGTAATTTCTGAAGCGAAATGCTTGTAATTAGGTCATATCCATGGGTTTTTTAACGGTTTAATTATAGAATTGCTGTTTTAACTTGCGCCTTAGTGAGTTTATGTATAGGTGGATTCATTTGAAAGGATTCGCTTCATTTACGGAAAGCAATCAGAAGTGTGATTTTTTTTCATTTTCTTGTTAGACAACATCAATTATGTACATATATGAAAACTTAGTACCTAAAAATTTAAGAAATATTTGATAAGATTTCACCAGTGTGCAATAAAATCTTGCAATAAATTTTTAACCATGTAATATGAAAGATGAATTAACCCCTGGGAATCGCAGGTGTAGAGATGTTCGAAAAACGCCGTATTTATGGTACGATATGGTTCATATTTGGAAGGTAGAGTACATAGAGTTACGAACAAAAGTACTGCCACAGAGAAGTTTTCGCAATAAATGCAACGTTTTATATTCCATTCAATTTGAGTTGCGCAAGTTTGAAGTCACCAAAAAATCGCATGGATTTTTGGCAATTTTTTTCGGGCGATGTTATTTTTTTCTTTCATACTTCCAACTTTACACTTACATTTTGTTATATTAAAATTGAATGGGCTGTAAAAATGCTTGATTAGATTTTTTTGCAATCTAATTGGCAGTATGAAATATGTATATTTTTATAAAATATTTGCCAAAAGAAGTTAGAATAAAATACTTTGCATGCATTTCAAAAAATTCTCTGTTTCGATACTTTTCCTGGTCACTGTACATGAAAAGAAGTAACTCTACATAAACTTTTACCCGATAAGTGGCGAAGGGATCGAGATATTTTTCTTTTCTTATTAACAACTAATAAAAACTTGCTATTAATTTTTTTTCTAATTACTTGTTTTACAATTATTTTCATCGCTTTTCTTAATTTTCCTTCTCAAAAGTGTAGCACAATATTTTAAACACATATGTATATTGGTACGTACTGTACGCATATATGCATATGTGCATAGATGATGACAATCGGATTTGTATACTACAATATTTCAATGCATCGATTTAGCAAAGTAAAATTTTTGTCGTTAAAATATTGATTGTTTTTACTTACTCACTTTCAAGAAAACAAATGTGTATTGATTAACAATAGCGGCGTTTGCAACTGATTTTGAATAAAGATACGTACATACATAGACGCATACAGGCATACAAAGTACCAATATACAATTAAAGTATTAAACAATAAAAATAAAATCAAGATAAACTGCTCAATTTTCGCAAACCATGTACTTGCGCGTAAAATGAAACTTTTCGAAAATCTTATCTGAATACTCTGCGTTGTGATTGTGTATTAAGTGTGTAAAAAAAAAATAAACAAGTATTATTTAGAAAATAATCATATTAAATATGGGTGTGTAATATAGAACTAACTTAAAAATGTTATTAAGCAAAGAAATATTTATATATATTTGAAAGTAAAACGTTTTTAATTAGAGATGGAAAATCAATTAAGGAAGTTTAATAATTGATTTGTACGCGGCAATAAAACAAATCTTGTTGATATGGAAGAGAACTACATACTTCTATACATACATATGTAGAGCCGATGGGCATAGATACTTAAAATGATACATGACTACCTTTCATTGGCGTTGATGCAAACTAAACTTGCATGTAATAATCATTTAGACTATGTATTTACTAAGTCAAGGCAAAAGGTTAAAACAAAGATCAAGCCACACTAATACACACGCGTAAACGAAGGATAATAATTCCTTAGACATATCAACACTTTTTATTATTAACTAACTACAGTTGTATTTTGGCTCTGATTTTGAAAATATATTTATTTCTTGTGGTATTATGCATAGCTATTACATACATTCTTACATACATACATACGTACTTGCATGTGTATGTAAAAATAGATATATACTTTAGTATTTAAGACGATTTTAAAACACTGAAACAAAAGATAAACGAAATGGTGCGAAAAAAGTATTAAAATAATCAGCAAAACAAAAAACAAAAAAAACGCGTACCATGAAGCGTAAACTCAACTTAAATGCTTAAATTCCAATGACAAAATTAAAGCATAAGTCTGGGGACCGAGAAAGAAAGAACGCATTAGTTTTCTAAACCATAATTCAAATTTCCAAAGAAAGATACCAAATATGATAAAAAAAAATAAATAAAATATTAATATGGCAGACCGGATCTACCACTCTCAAAAACAAAGTAACAGTGCATAAAAGATAAATACAAGAAAAGAAAAAAAATATCAATTAAAAATGTCGAAACTTCAAACTGGTGCACTAAAACTACAAACTACATACACACAAAAACACGTGCATAACCTTACTTTCACTCTCAAACAACTCTCCAACTCACTCGCTGAGAAGTACGTACATATGTAGCTGTCTTATCTTTAAGTGAAGTGAGTCTGTTTTTAACTCTATAAAGAAAATACAAAAAAAAAAAAAATAAAACTNACATACGTACTTGCATGTGTATGTAAAAATAGATATATACTTTAGTATTTAAGACGATTTTAAAACACTGAAACAAAAGATAAACGAAATGGTGCGAAAAAAGTATTAAAATAATCAGCAAAACAAAAAACAAAAAAAAACGCGTACCATGAAGCGTAAACTCAACTTAAATGCTTAAATTCCAATGACAAAATTAAAGCATAAGTCTGGGGACCGAGAAAGAAAGAACGCATTAGTTTTCTAAACCATAATTCAAATTTCCAAAGAAAGATACCAAATATGATAAAAAAAAATAAATAAAATATTAATATGGCAGACCGGATCTACCACTCTCAAAAACAAAGTAACAGTGCATAAAAAATAAATACAAGAAAAGAAAAAAAATATCAATTAAAAATGTCGAAACTTCAAACTGGTGCACTAAAACTACAAACTACATACACACAAAAACACGTGCATAACCTTACTTTCACTCTCAAACAACTCTCCAACTCACTCGCTGAGAAGTACGTACATATGTAGCTGTCTTATCTTTAAGTGAAGTGAGTCTGACAAAAAACCTATAAAGAAAATACAAAAAAAAAAAAAAATAAAACTAAATAAGAAATAAGAAATAAGAAATAAGTAAAATTTTTATAGGCAACTGTTGAATAATAATTGTGGCAAAAACGCGTGTTGCGTACAGATACATTTATTAAATAAAAACAAAAACTAAAACTGCATAAGAGATTCTTCATAGACAACTTACAAGTAAGAGAACAAAATAATAATAAGAAGCCTAGACGAAAGCGAAGTACTATGTAAGGCTGCAATATGCAGAAAAAACTTCGATCACTCAAAAAAGCTATATGTACACAAGTAAGTAATTTTCATGGTTGTAAACTGATGATCAAAATAGGCTAGAAACTTTCATCTACTCTTAACTCATCCACATCCATAAATACTCGTATACTCCTAGGTACATATGTACATTAGGGTGGTCCTTAAAAAATCAAATGAACGATTTCTTCAGTCTTACCCCTTCAATCGGTAACACCACTGTCATAGATATCACATATAAATTTTGGCCACTATTGGAGACGGTAAGGGCGAATCGTACAGGGGGCAAAGTTCAGATTCCTCCATGGAGATTCAAAAAATTAAAATACATTTTTTTTGTTTATATCTGATACCCAAAATCAATACTAGCCCATTAATTTTGGTCCCGATTGGAGTCGATTAAGGCGTGTCGCAAAGTGGTCAAAAGCCAGATGCCTCTAAAGACTCAAAAAATTAAAAATACATATGTTTTGAAGTCGAGGATATCACATATGAATTTTAGTCCCGATTAAAGTCGTTTAAGATGCCGTCATAGGGTAATCTAAACTTTGACTCCTGTTCAAAAAAAAAAATAATTTTATTTTTTTGAGTCTCAATAGAGGAATCTTAGGAAGCGTGATGTAAAAATTTGCTCCCAAACAAATAGGGACGTGAAATTTTAACACGTTTTCGCTATTTTTCTTATGTTTATTAAATGCTTATTATTCTTTTATAAAAGCATAGCTCAGTATCTAACAAAAATTATATAAGTCAAACCCTCAAGATTTATAAAAATTCTACGAATTTCAACAAATGTTCTTCAAAATTTTTTATCTTATATTCACATGGCCTTATTCATAAAAAATAAAGTAGGTTTAAAGAGCTTTATAAATTGACGTTTTCATACATTTTTCAATTTATAAACCTTTTATAAGACTACTTTATTTTTTATAAATAATGCCAACAATTTTTAGCTGAACTTGTTTCATTTAATTTTTTACTTACAAGGTTTTTATTAGATAGGGAGATAAACATTAAATGAAACGTGGTCAAAACTTTGTAAAACGTAGTGTCCCTACTTATTTTTCCGCCACTGTACGTATGATTTTTTTTTTAAGTTTAACCTTTTATTTAAGGTTTTTTTTACAGTTTTTTAGTTCAAATATACGTACACACATACATACCTGCATATACATTATCAGCATCATTACGAAACTGCTTTTGTTTTGTTTTTAATATTCCTATAGCTGGCGGATACACCCCTACTAATTCAAGCGTTGAGTACAGTTTAGCATAAATTTTGAGTGGCATGCTGTCAAAAGTTCTGAACAATTTTATTATTTATTAAATACTTATATGTATGTATATAACAGCAAAACTTGAGGACAGCTGAAACGATCTGGCGAATCATGTGTTAAATGTTAATAAGAAACCCCCGAGACCAACAAAGTTTTAAGTAATAGTCTTGGATAGTAGGTTGTTATGAGTGAGGAAGGCCAGTAACGTGTTGTATGCATGCAAAGTACTCACTTGGTGGTACACAGCAATAGGTGGAATGACCCAAAAAAGTCGACATACCTCAGGTCAATGCATCACGGGAACGTTGAGGTCTACTCCAACGGCTGCTCTAGAAGATACCCTCAGTCTGTCGCACATTGTCCTAATCGAGGAATCCGTGCTGCTAAATTCGCAGGTAGTTTGACGGCCAAAGGGACATTTAATTACATAACCTTTGACGGCAGCTCAATTGAGCGAAGAAGAGATGGCGGAAGGGAATGAAACCTAGCCGTAGGTCTCTAAAAACATTTTCATGCAGGACTCTAAAATCGTAACGGCAATGGGTGCCGGAATGTACTGCCGGAAACTCAACTAAACAACACTTTTATAATGAAATAGACAACAGTACTGTCACTAAGGCACTTCGGAAAGATTTCAGATTTGTTACCGGATTGATTACGGGGCTAACTTGGTGGCTGCCCCTGCACAAATATGTATGTGATGGGTAACACAAAAGTGGGCAGGTGCAGTAAGTGTCAGGAGCAGGAGCAGTAGCAGGAGCCCAGAGAAACCTTGGAGCGTCTCTATGCCGATGTCCCGCACTCTCAAATTAACGACTAAAATCCTTCGGAGCCTATCAATTCGAAAAAGATGTATACTTGAAATAACTGCTTAAATTCGCTTATAAAAGCGTTGACATCTTGTGTGTTGCGCTGGAGTCAAGATTAGGAATGTTGGATATGGTATCGATTATTCCGAATATCGATGTTTCCTGATTCGATAATCGATTTTTTAATCAATATTTTCCTAGTCGATATATGAATATATCGATGTTTAATTTGAAATAAATTTTTCATCTATAAAAACTAATATAAAAAAAACCCGTATATATATCATTGTCGTTCTAATGAAATTGGAGGTAATACCATTGATCGTAGACGTTATGATTTTTATAATAACAGTCGTATTCTAACAAAGTCACCAACCTTACCTCATCACTACTGTGATTTCTACTGTGCCTCAAAGTTTGCCGCTGCAACAGATATGCCACTATAACACAAATTTTTAAGTTCTAAATTTTAAGGCGCACTTGAAATTACAACAGTGATGAGCTAAGTTTTGTGACTCTATTAGAATAGAGGGGTAAAAATCATAACTTTATCGTCATTTTGTGATTTTTATTACTTCGATAATTTTTAAACGTTATTATGCGCTTTTATTTTTTCGATCATCTTTAATCGTCATTTTACGGTCTCGTTTTTTCAATTATCTCTAATAGTTATTTTGTGATTTAAATTTCTTCGATCAAAAATAGTCGATATTTTGGATTTTTATTCTTTTCGATCATTTTTAATCGTTATATTAGAGAATGCGTTTTTATAATTGNAACTGCTTAAATTCGCTTATAAAAGCGTTGACATCTTGTGTGTTGCGCTGGAGTCAAGATTAGGAATGTTGGATATGGTATCGATTATTCCGAATATCGATGTTTCCTGATTCGATAATCGATTTTTTAATCAATATTTTCCTAGTCGATATATGAATATATCGATGTTTAATTTGAAATAAATTTTTCATCTATAAAAACTAATATAAAAAAAACCCGTATATATATCATTGTCGTTCTAATGAAATTGGAGGTAATACCATTGATCGTAGACGTTATGATTTTTATAATAACAGTCGTATTCTAACAAAGTCACCAACCTTACCTCATCACTACTGTGATTTCTACTGTGCCTCAAAGTTTGCCGCTGCAACAGATATGCCACTATAACACAAATTTTTAAGTTCTAAATTTTAAGGCGCACTTGAAATTACAACAGTGATGAGCTAAGTTTTGTGACTCTATTAGAATAGAGGGGTAAAAATCATAACTTTATCGTCATTTTGTGATTTTTATTACTTCGATAATTTTTAAACGTTATTATGCGCTTTTATTTTTTCGATCATCTTTAATCGTCATTTTACGGTCTCGTTTTTTCAATTATCTGTAATAGTTATTTTGTGATTTAAATTTCTTCGATCAAAAATAGTCGTTATTTTGGATTTTTATTTTATTTTCGATCATTTTTAATCGTTATATTAGAGAATGCGTTTTTATAATTCNTTATAATAACAGTCGTATTCTAACAAAGTCACCAACCTTACCTCATCACTTAAGTTCTAAATTTTAAGGCGCACAAAAAATTACAACAGTGATGAGCTAAGTTTTGTGACTCTATTAGAATAGAGGGGTAAAAATCATAACTTTATCGTCATTTTGTGATTTTTATTACTTCGATAATTTTTAAACGTTATTATGCGCTTTTATTTTTTCGATCATCTTTAATCGTCATTTTACGGTCTCGTTTTTTCAATTATCTGTAATAGTTATTTTGTGATTTAAATTTCTTCGATCAAAAATAGTCGATATTTTGGATTTTTATTCTTTTCGATCATTTTTAATCGTTATATTAGAGAATGCGTTTTTATAATTGATTTAAATATTTTACGATGTATGAAATGAAATCTGAATATAACGGTTATAATATGATCGTAAAAATAAAAATCCAATGATAACGACGATTTCTGATTGAAAAAATAAAAATCATGAAATAACCATTACAAATTATCGAAAAAATAAAAATCATAGAATAACGGTTATTTTTAATCGAAAAAATCATAAAATAACGATTAAAATTTAGTAAAAATATTAATAACAAATAACGATTTGCCAATAATTTTAAAATAAAAATCCTTCTTAAAACATAATTTAGTTTTCCACCGTGTAATTTATAAATTTAACAACTTCCCTGTCCTCATACAATGCATTTTGTTAATGTCCCACGTCCAAAGGTTTTTTGCTTTAATATGCTAAAGAACGTCCATATATACCATAACATATAATTTTTACAAATTGTTATATAGTTCTTTAACTTGTCTTTGTTATTTTATTTTATGGCTCATATATGACTCATGAACGTAGGACGAAACAGTTTCTTTGCCACGCTCAATGAGTCACATGTGAACACATCGAGCAAAGTTGTTTTTGAGTTACATTTAGGGATGTTCCGATACAAGTAAATACGAGTATGTACTTGATACTTTTGTTTCGATAAAAACTACTTTTTTTACTCGAATCGCTGTTTCGATACCTACTTGGTANTGGCTCATATATGACTCATGAACGTAGGACGAAACAGTTTCTTTGCCACGTTCTCTTCTCTTGAGACTAAGCAAGCTGCATCTCTCACTATTGGTGGGAGTGCTTACTGGTCACTGTGTGATTGGTAACTATGCTGTAAGGCTGAATGTTGCGGATAACCCTTACTGCACCAGCCGCATGGAGGATAATGAGGTGGAATCATCTCAACATCTGCTGCTCTGGTGCCCCGCCTTTGCGAGCCTAAGGTTTAAGCACTTTGGGTCGCACTTTTTTCGCACCTTCCGATGAGTTGTCCAACGACCNTTTGCGAGCCTAAGGTTTAAGCACTTTGGGTCGCACTTTTTTCGCACTTCCGATGAGTTGTCCAACGACCGAAGAGCTTCGTTGTGAGCACGGAGCGTTTCTCCGGCAAAAAGCCATAGGTGTCGTCCTTCTCCTATAGCTTCCTGCCTCTTTCCCCTCCCTGCGTCCCTTTTTCCCTCCCCCCTCTGAGGGCATCACAGCGGACAGCTTAGTCGAGTCCAAGTGTGCGTCCACATGCGGAGGCAGCCCGCTTACCTAACCTAACCTAACCTATATTTATTGTGCACTATTTCTTTTTACTAAAAGAGAACTTTCAGGAAAAAATCTCGAAATTTTCTTTCATATATTTTTACGTTAGGTTTTTTGCCGTACGTCCACGTATCATTTAAAAAAATATCGCGTACCGTTCACACCAAAAAATTTGTCCGAAATTGTACACAAAAATGAACTTATTTCAACACGCTCTCGTGAGTCACATATGACTCATTGGACAGGGAAGTTGTTAATTACTTTTTTTAATGTTTTCAATAAAATATTATTTATTGATTTTTTAATATCGATATTTCCGTTACCGTTATTGTTTAGCGCGATATTTCAGCATATCGATTTGAAATGCAATAAGTTTTCTGGATTCATTATATCGATACATCCCTAAATATCGAGAATTGCTAGTCGAGATATTATTAAAAACCGCATTATAATAATGTTTTTTGAAACAAAAACTGACAGAGTTTGGATCAGCAGTACCGCCAAGCCCCTTAAAATAATTTTTTTAATAAATCGGACGAAGGCCTACAATTAATTCATGCAAAAAATTATAATTAATTTCGTAATAACTTTTGACGGCACCATTCCACGGCAAAATCTAGCCTTTAATGGCAAAACATACTGATTCAGCTCAAAATATATGTATGTATGCTCATCTGTACTCACTGAATGAACTAAGTATAAGGTCTATCGGCATATAAAGAATTGAACATACTGGTTAACTGCAAAAATCGGCACCGGATGCTTTTATACAATTCCTACGAATTTTATTACCTACCATTTGCTAAATTTCATCCAACTGGTTCGTAAGATTGAATAGCGGCAAACTGCAAGTATCTCGAATACTTGTCCATAGAAAAAAATTAACTACATTTTCGAAATTAGCGAGCCTTTATACATGCATAGGAATTTGGTATTGACATGCGGTGCGAAATAAAATACAAATTTGCAAATCAGTGTCACTAGCACTTTTTACGGGTATAAATATGTATGCAACTTTGCTTCGTGTTTCTGTAGTATTTCTAGACCCTCACTTAGATCATTTCGTAACGATGATAACGATATCAACTTTCAAACATGTTCATGATATGTACGTGCATTTTCCACTATCTAAATTCAACGAATAAATATCAAAATAATACTTTAACATCGAATAACTTCAGAAACGAATAACTGTTAAAATGGTACGTACTCTAATCTCATTATCATTGCGCAACGATAGAATTTACCAAACGCAATGACTTGTATATTTAAACCAATTTTCAAAAATCAATAACTCTTAGTTTGAATAATTCAAGAGTTTAGGTTCTTGCAGCTGCTAAGAACATTGAAACCGCTGATACCAATTTTCAGCAAATGGGATCTTTGAGAAAGCTGGGACCCTTTATGCGGTACTTTGGCTCAGTATACTGCGATTCCTTTCTTTGTTTTATAGTAGTATTCCCTCGTTAAAGTTGTTTCGCTTATCTGGTTACATACAATATATAGTAAGTTATTAATTAAATTTTTGTTTTTCACCTCGTCGACGTTCTTATATATTCTATACATGCTGTAAAATGCCGTAAATCGTAACAGACGGACAGTCAAGACTATAATGCCTGTTAGACGCATGATCTGAGTTACGTGGAGGCAAATTTTTATTAAACTTGCAAAGAAACTTCAGGATTTGAGTTTATTTTTTTAATGTATTAATATTTTCTATTATTTTACTTCTATTATTTTACTTTCTATTTTATTACTTAGAACAATGATGGTAACTATGTGTCTATTTGTCTTAGTACTGAACTCCTGCCATTTATTAGAGAATGGAAAAAACTCTGTAGATATCAAAAGAATCATAAATTAATTCCCTCCAATAATTTGTAGATCTTTATATATTTATTACGTCTAAAATTTTTATCTCAACTATCGATAAATAGATCTTAATAGGTTATAGTAAATCATATACCAATACATGCATACATACCTACACTACACATACTTACTAAGTACTTATTAGAGCAAAAGTTAAATAAATAAATGGAAAGTTGCTTAAAAGGTAAAATTTAAGTTGATTAACTGTTGCAGCATTGCGGCTAAATAAATCCCACAAAAAATATGAAACCTCTTACACAATGAAACAGCCGTTTTAGGCTTTCAATCAAACTATGCCTGAACAGAAGTATCCATTCATAGAAAATTCTAGCCTTTTAAATCCTACCATTTTTCCTGGTGACAAAATATTTAGCAAAACTGTCTTTGAATTGTGTATACATACATATGTATATACCGGTCAATCCATGTCAAATCGAGCAATGGTTGGAATCGACCATTTTTGATTTGGCTGAATTTTGATCAGAAATTTCAGCCGAAGGCGTTGTAGTTAGTGCTATGCTTGGTGTGTAATAGATTTATTTATAAGTATATTTTACTAAATAAATAAAAAAAATTTGTCGACAGTTAAAAATTTTACAATTTACGGGAGTTGGGAACTTTTATTTTCTGAATATCTGAAAAACTATTATAGTTACACAAATGGTTCGGGTCTCGAATTAAAAAAGACATACTAGAAAAAAATCAAAAAATACATAATTTTGAAATTTGAAATCGCAAAAG